>NC_143038.1:25585000-25607500 GCF_057628025.1 Oncorhynchus mykiss
CTTGTCTTGTCTTGTCTTGTCTTGTCTTGTCTTGTCTTGTCCTGTCCTGTCCTGTCCTGTCCTGTCCTGTCCTGTCCTGTCTTGTCTTGTCTTGTCTTGTCTTGTCTTGTCTTGTCTTGTCCTGTCCTGTCCTGTCCTGTCCTGTCCTGTCTTGTCTTGTCTTGTCTTGTCTTGTCTTGTCCTGTCCTGTCTTGTCCTGCCTTGTCTTGTCCTGCCCTGTCCTTTCCTGTCCTGCCCTGTCCTGTCCTGCCCTGCCCTGTCTTGTCTTGTCTTGTCCTGTCTTGTCCTGCCCTGTCTTGTCCTGCCCTGTCTTGTCCTGCCCTGTCTTGTCCTGCCCTGTCCTGCCCTGCCTTGTCCTGTCCTGTCCTGCCCTGTCCTGCCCTGTCTTGCCCTGTCCTGTCCTGTCCTGTCTTGTCCTGTCTTGCCTTGTCTTGTCTTGTCTTGTCCTGCCCTGTCTTGTCTTGTCCTGTCCTGTCTTGTCTTGTCTTGTCCTGTCCTGTCCTGTCCTGTCCTGTCTTGTCCTGCCTTGTCTTGTCCTGCCCTGTCCTTTCCTGTCCTGCCCTGTCCTGTCCTGCCCTGCCCTGTCTTGTCTTGTCTTGTCTTGTCTTGTCCTGTCTTGTCTTGTCCTGTCTTGTCCTGCCCTGTCTTGTCCTGCCCTGTCCTGCCCTGCCTTGTCCTGTCCTGTCTTGTCCTGTCCTGTCTTGTCTTGTCTTGTCCTGTCCTGTCCTGTCCTGTCTTGTCCTGCCTTGTCTTGTCCTGCCCTGTCCTGTCTTGTCCTGCCTTGTCCTGTCTTGTCCTGCCCTGTCTTGTCCTGCCCTGTCTTGTCCTGCCCTGTCTTGTCCTGCCCTGTCCTGTCCTGTCTTGTCCTGCCTTGTCTTGTCCTGCCCTGTCCTTTCCTGTCCTGCCCTGTCCTGTCCTGCCCTGCCCTGTCTTGTCTTGTCCTGTCTTGTCCTGTCTTGTCCTGCCCTGTCTTGTCCTGCCCTGTCTTGTCCTGCCCTGTCTTGTCTTGTCCTGCCTTGTCCTGCCCTGTCCTGTCTTGTCCTGCCTTGTCCTGTCTTGTCCTGCCCTGTCTTGTCCTGCCCTGTCTTGTCCTGCCCTGTCTTGTCCTGCCCTGTCCTGTCCTGTCTTGTCCTGCCTTGTCTTGTCCTGCCCTGTCCTTTCCTGTCCTGCCCTGTCCTGTCCTGCCCTGCCCTGTCTTGTCTTGTCCTGTCTTGTCCTGTCTTGTCCTGCCCTGTCTTGTCCTGCCCTGTCTTGTCCTGTCTTGTCCTGTCCTGCCCTGTCCTGCCCTGTCCTGCCCTGTCTTGCCCTGTCCTGTCCTGTCTTGTCCTGCCTTGTCTTGTCCTGCCCTGTCCTTTCCTGTCCTGCCCTGTCCTGTCCTGCCCTGCCCTGTCTTGTCTTGTCCTGTCTTGTCCTGTCTTGTCCTGTCCTGTCTTGTACTGTCTTGTCCTAACCTGTCTTGTCCTGTCCTGTCCTGTCTTGCCCTGCCCTGCCCTGTCCTGTCCTGTCTTGTACTGCCTTGTCTTGTCCTGCCCTGTCCTGTCCTGTCCTGTCCTGTCCTGCCCTGCCCTGCCCTGTCCTGTCCTGTCCTGTCCTGCCCTGCCTTGTCTTGTCTTGTCTTGTCTTGTCTTGTCTTGTCTTGTCTTGTCTTGTCCTGTCCTGTCCTGTCCTGTCCTGTCCTGTCCTGTCCTGTCCTGTCTTGTCCTGCCTTGTCTTGTCCTGCCCTGTCCTTTCCTGTCTTGTCTTGTCTTGTCCTGTCCTGTCCTGTCTTGTCTTGTCCTGTCCTGTCCTGTCCTGTCCTGTCCTGCCCTGTCTTGTCCTGCCCTGTCTTGTCCTGCCCTGCCCTGCCCTGCCTTGTCCTGTCTTGTCCTGTCCTGCCCTGCCTTGTCCTGTCCTGTCCTGCCCTGTCCTGTCCTGTCCTGTCCTGCCCTGTCCTGTCCTGTCCTGTCCTGTCTTGTCTTGTCTTGTCTTGTCTTGTCTTGTCTTGTCCTGTCCTGTCCTGTCCTGTCCTGTCCTGTCCTGTCCTGTCTTGTCCTGCCTTGTCTTGTCCTGCCCTGTCCTTTCCTGTCTTGTCTTGTCTTGTCCTGTCCTGTCCTGTCCTATCCTGTCCTGTCCTGTCTTGTCTTGTCCTGTCCTGTCCTGTCTTGTCCTGTCCTGTCCTGTCTTGTCCTGTCTTGTCCTGCCCTGTCTTGTCCTGCCCTGTCTTGTCCTGTCTTGTCTTGTCTTGTCTTGTCTTGTCTTGTCTTGTCCTGTCCTGCCCTGTCCTGTCCTGTCCTGTCCTGTCCTGTCCTGTCTTGTCTTTTTGTCTTGTCTTGTCTTGTCTTGTCCTGTCCTGCCCTGCCCTGTCTTGTCTTGTCCTGTCCTGTCCTGTCTTGTCTTGTCCTGTCCTGTCCTGTCCTGTCCTGCCCTGTCTTATCCTGCCCTGTCTTGTCCTGCCCTGTCCTGCCCTGTCCTGTCCTGTCCTGTCCTGTCCTGTCCTGTCCTGTCTTGTCTTGTCTTGTCTTGTCTTGTCTTGTCTTGTCTTGTCTTGTCTTGTCCTGTCCTGTCCTGTCCTGTCTTGTCTTGTCTTGTCTTGTCTTGTCTTGTCTTGTCCTGTCCTGTCTTGTCCTGCCTTGTCTTGTCCTGCCCTGTCCTTTCCTGTCCTGCCCTGTCCTGTCCTGTCCTGTCCTGTCCTGTCTTTTTTTGCCTTGTCCTGCCTTGTCTTGTCTTGTCTTGCCCTGTCCTGTCCTGTCCTGTCTTGTACTGCCTTGTCTTGTCCTGCCCTGTCCTGTCCTGTCCTGTCCTGCCCTGTCCTGTCCTGTCCTGTCCTGTCCTGTCCTGTCTTGTCTTGTCTTGTCTTGTCTTGTCTTGTCTTGTCTTGTCTTGTCTTGTCCTGTCCTGTCCTGTCCTGTCTTGTCTTGTCTTGTCTTGTCTTGTCTTGTCTTGTCCTGTCCTGTCTTGTCCTGCCTTGTCTTGTCCTGCCCTGTCCTTTCCTGTCCTGCCCTGTCCTGTCCTGTCCTGTCCTGTCCTGTCTTTTTTTGCCTTGTCCTGCCTTGTCTTGTCTTGTCTTGCCCTGTCCTGTCCTGTCCTGTCTTGTACTGCCTTGTCTTGTCCTGCCCTGTCCTGCCCTGTCCTGTCCTGCCCTGTCTTGTCTTGTCTTGTCTTGTCTTGTCTTGTCCTGTCCTGTCTTGTCTTGTCTTGTCTTGTCTTGTCCTGTCCTGTCCTGTCCTGTCCTTTCCTGTCCTGCCCTGTCCTGTCCTGCCCTGTCTTGTCTTGTCTTGTCTTGTCTTGTCCTGTCCTGTCTTGTCTTGTCTTGTCTTGTCTTGTCCTGTCCTGTCCTGTCCTGTCTTGTCCTGTCCTGCCCTGTCTTGTCCTGCCCTGTCTTGTCCTGCCCTGTCTTGTCTTGTCCTGCCTTGTCCTGCCCTGTCTTGTCCTGCCCTGTCTTGTCCTGTCTTGTCCTGTCCTGCCCTGTCCTGTCCTGTCCTGTCCTGTCCTGTCCTGTCCTGTCTTGTCTTGTCTTGTCTTGTCCTGCCTTGTCTTGTCCTGCCCTGTCCTTTCCTGTCCTGCCCTGTCCTGTCCTGCCCTGTCTTGTCTTGTCTTGTCCTGTCCTGTCTTGTCTTGTCTTGTCCTGTCCTGTCCTGTCCTGTCTTGTCCTGCCTTGTCTTGTCCTGCCCTGTCCTTTCCTGTCCTGCCCTGTCCTGTCCTGCCCTGCCCTGTCTTGTCTTGTCTTGTCCTGTCTTGTCTTGTCCTGTCTTGTCCTGCCCTGTCTTGTCCTGCCCTGTCCTGCCCTGCCTTGTCCTGTCCTGTCTTGTCCTGTCCTGTCTTGTCTTGTCTTGTCCTGTCCTGTCCTGTCCTGTCCTGTCTTGTCCTGCCTTGTCTTGTCCTGCCCTGTCCTGTCTTGTCCTGCCTTGTCCTGTCTTGTCCTGCCCTGTCTTGTCCTGTCCTGTCCTGCCCTGTCTTGTCTTGTCTTGTCTTGTCTTGTCCTGTCCTGTCTTGTCTTGTCTTGTCTTGTCTTGTCTTGTCCTGTCCTGTCCTGTCCTGTCTTGTCCTGTCCTGCCCTGTCTTGTCCTGCCCTGTCTTGTCCTGCCCTGTCTTGTCTTGTCCTGCCTTGTCCTGCCCTGTCTTGTCCTGCCCTGTCTTGTCCTGTCTTGTCCTGTCCTGCCCTGTCCTGTCCTGTCCTGTCCTGTCCTGTCTTGTCTTGTCTTGTCCTGCCTTGTCTTGTCCTGCCCTGTCCTTTCCTGTCCTGCCCTGTCCTGTCCTGCCCTGTCTTGTCTTGTCTTGTCCTGTCCTGTCTTGTCTTGTCTTGTCCTGTCCTGTCCTGTCCTGTCTTGTCCTGCCTTGTCTTGTCCTGCCCTGTCCTTTCCTGTCCTGCCCTGTCCTGTCCTGCCCTGCCCTGTCTTGTCTTGTCTTGTCCTGTCTTGTCTTGTCCTGTCTTGTCCTGCCCTGTCTTGTCCTGCCCTGTCCTGCCCTGCCTTGTCCTGTCCTGTCTTGTCCTGTCCTGTCTTGTCTTGTCTTGTCCTGTCCTGTCCTGTCCTGTCTTGTCCTGCCTTGTCTTGTCCTGCCCTGTCCTGTCTTGTCCTGCCTTGTCCTGTCTTGTCCTGCCCTGTCTTGTCCTGCCCTGTCTTGTCCTGCCCTGTCTTGTCTTGTCCTGCCTTGTCCTGCCCTGTCTTGTCCTGCCCTGTCTTGTCCTGTCTTGTCCTGCCCTGTCTTGTCCTGCCCTGTCTTGTCTTGTCCTGCCTTGTCCTGCCCTGTCTTGTCCTGCCCTGTCTTGTCCTGTCTTGTCCTGCCCTGTCTTGTCCTGCCCTGTCTTGTCCTGTCTTGTCCTGCCCTGTCTTGTCTTGTCCTGCCTTGTCCTGCCCTGTCTTGTCCTGCCCTGTCCTGTCCTGTCTTGTCCTGCCTTGTCTTGTCCTGCCCTGTCCTTTCCTGTCCTGCCCTGTCCTGTCCTGCCCTGCCCTGTCTTGTCTTGTCCTGTCTTGTCCTGTCTTGTCCTGCCCTGTCTTGTCCTGCCCTGTCTTGTCCTGCCCTGTCTTGTCTTGTCCTGCCTTGTCCTGCCCTGTCTTGTCCTGCCCTGTCTTGTCCTGTCTTGTCCTGTCCTGCCCTGTCTTGTCCTGCCCTGTCTTGTCCTGTCTTGTCCTGTCCTGCCCTGTCCTGCCCTGTCTTGTCTTGTCTTGTCTTGTCCTGTCCTGCCCTGTCCTGCCCTGTCTTGCCCTGTCTTGTCTTGTCTTGTCCCGCCTTGTCTTGTCCTGTCTTGTCTTGCCTTGTCCTGCCCTGCCTTGTCTTGCCCTGTCCTGTCTTGTCTTGTCCTGTCCTGTCTTGTACTGCCCTGTCTTTTCCTGCCTTGTCTTGTCCTGCCCTGTCCTGTCCTGTCCTGTCCTGCCCTGCCCTGCCCTGCCCTGTCCTGTCTTGCCCTGTCTTGTCTTGTCCTGTCTTGTCTTGTCTTGTCTTGTCTTGTCTTGTCCTGCCCTGCCCTGTCCTGTCCTGTCCTGTCTTGTCCTGTCTTTTTTTGCCTTGTCCTGCCTTGTCTTGCCCTGTCCTGTCATGTCCTGTCTTGTACTGCCTTGTCTTGTCCTGCCCTGTCCTGTCCTGTCCTGCCCTGTCCTGTCCTGTCCTGTCCTGTCCTGTCCTGTCTTGTCCTGCCTTGTCTTGTCCTGCCCTGTCCTTTCCTGTCCTGCCCTGTCCTGCCCTGTCCTGTCCTGCCCTGCCCTGTCTTGTCTTGTCTTGTCTTGTCTTGTCCTGTCCTGTCTTGTCCTGTCCTGTCCTGTCTTGTCCTGTCCTGTCTTGTCTTGTCCTGTCCTGTCCTGTCTTGTCCTGTCCTGCCCTGTCTTGTCCTGCCCTGTCTTGTCCTGTCTTGTCCTGTCCTGCCCTGTCCTGCCCTTTCTTGTCTTGTCTTGTCTTGTCTTGTCTTGTCTTGTCCTGTCCTGCCCTGTCCTGCCCTGTCCTGCCCTGTCTTGCCCTGTCTTGTCTTGTCTTGTCCTGCCTTGTCTTGTCCTGTCTTGTCTTGCCTTGTCCTGCCCTGCCTTGTCTTGCCCTGTCCTGTCTTGTCTTGTCCTGTCCTGTCCTGTCTTGTACTGCCCTGTCTTTTCCTGCCTTGTCTTGTCCTGCCCTGTCCTGTCCTGTCCTGTCCTGCCCTGTCTTGCCCTGTCTTGTCTTGTCTTGTCCTGCCTTGTCTTGTCCTGTCTTGTCTTGTCTTGCCTTGTCCTGCCCTGCCTTGTCTTGCCCTGTCCTGTCTTGTCTTGTCTTGTCTTGTCCTGTCTTGCCTTGTCTTGTCTTGTCTTGTCTTGTCTTGTCTTGTCCTGCCCTGCCCTGCCTTGTCTTGCCTTGTCCTGTCCTGCCCTGTTTTGTCCTGTCCTGTCCTGTCTTGCCCTGCCCTGCCCTGCCCTGTCCTGTCCTGTCCTGTCTTGTCCTGTCTTTTTTTGCCTTGTCCTGCCTTGTCTTGCCCTGTCCTGTCCTGTCCTGTCTTGTACTGCCTTGTCTTGTCCTGCCCTGTCCTGTCCTGTCCTGCCCTGTCCTGCCCTGTCTTGTCTTGTCTTGTCCTGTCTTGTCCTGCCCTGTCTTGTCCTGCCCTGTCTTGTCTTGCCTTGTCCTGCCCTGTCTTGTCCTGTCCTGCCCTGTCCTGTCTTGTCCTGCCCTGTCTTGTCTTGTCCTGCCCTGCCCTGCCTTGTCTTGTCCTGCCTTGTCCTGTCTTGTCTTGTCCTGCCCTGCCCTGCCCTGTCTTGTCTTTCCTTGTCCTGTCTTGTCTTGCCTTGTCCTGCCCTGCCTTGTCTTGCCCTGTCCTGTCCTGTCCTGTCCTGTCTTGTACTGTCTTGTCTTGCCCTGTCCTGTCTTGCCCTGTCCTGTCTTGCCCTGTCCTGTCTTGCCCTGTCCTGTCCTGTCTTGTCCTGTCCTGCCCTGTCCTGCCCTGTCTTGCCCTGTCCTGCCTTGTCTTGTCCTGCCCTTTCCTGTCCTGTCCTGCCCTGTCCTGTCCTGCCCTGCCCTGTCCTGTCTTGTCCTGCCCTGCCTTGTCCTGCCCTGTCCTGTCCTGCCCTGCCCTGTCTTGTCTTGTCCTGTCTTGTCCTGCCCTGCCTTGTCCTGCCCTGTCTTGTCTTGTCCTGCCTTGTCCTGCCCTGTCTTGTCCTGCCCTGTCTTGTCCTGTCTTGTCCTGTCCTGCCCTGTCTTGTCCTGCCCTGTCTTGTCCTGTCTTGTCCTGTCCTGCCCTGTCCTGCCCTTTCTTGTCTTGTCTTGTCTTGTCTTGTCTTGTCTTGTCCTGTCCTGCCCTGTCCTGCCCTGTCCTGCCCTGTCTTTTCCTGCCTTGTCTTGTCTTGTCCTGCCTTGTCTTGTCCTGTCTTGTCTTGTCTTGCCTTGTCCTGCCCTGCCTTGTCTTGCCCTGTCCTGTCTTGTCTTGTCCTGTCCTGTCCTGTCTTGTACTGCCCTGTCTTTTCCTGCCTTGTCTTGTCTTGTCCTGCCTTGTCTTGCCCTGTCCTGTCTTGTCTTGTCTTGTCCTGTCTTGCCTTGTCTTGTCTTGTCTTGTCTTGTCTTGTCTTGCCCTGTCCTGTCTTGCCCTGTCCTGTCTTGCCCTGTCCTGCCCTGTCCTGTCCTGTCTTGTCTTGTCCTGCCCTGTCTTGTCTTGTCCTGCCTTGTCCTGCCCTGTCTTGTCCTGCCCTGTCTTGTCCTGTCTTGTCCTGTCCTGCCCTGTCCTGCCCTGTCTTGCCCTGTCTTGTCTTGTCTTGTCTTGTCTTGTCTTGCCCTGTCCTGCCCTGCCCTGCCCTGCCCTGTCTTGTCTTGCCTTGTCCAGCCTTGTCTTGTCCTGTCTTGTCTTGCCTTGTCCTGCCCTGCCTTGTCTTGCCCTGTCCTGTCTTGTCTTGTCCTGTCCTGTCCTGTCTTGTACTGCCCTGTCTTTTCCTGCCTTGTCTTGTCCTGCCCTGTCCTGTCCTGTCCTGTCCTGCCCTGTCCTGTCTTGTCCTGCCCTGCCTTGTCTTGTCCTGCCTTGTCCTGTCCTGCCCTGCCCTGCCCTGTCCTGTCTTGTCTTGTCTTGTCCTGCCCTGTCCTGTCCTGTCTTGTCCTGCCCTGTCTTGTCCTGTCCTGTCCTGTCTTGCCCTGCCCTGCCCTGTCCTGTCCTGTCCTGTCTTGTCCTGCCCTGTCTTGTCCTGTCTTGTCCTGTCCTGCCCTGTCCTGTCCTGTCTTGTACTGCCCTGTCTTGTCCTGCCCTGTCTTGTCCTGCCTTGTCTTGTCCTGCCCTGTCCTGTCCTGTCCTGCCCTGTCTTGTCTTGTCTTGTCTTGTCCTGTCCTGTCTTGTCTTGTCCTGTCTTGTCCTGCCCTGTCTTGTCCTGCCCTGTCTTGTCATGCCCTGTCTTGTCCTGTCTTGTCCTGCCCTGCCTTGTCCTGTCCTGTCTTGTCTTGTCCTGTCTTGTCCTGCCCTGTCTTGTCCTGCCCTGTCTTGTCCTGTCTTGTCCTGCCCTGCCTTGTCCTGTCCTGCCCTGTCTTGCCCTGTCCTGCCCTTTCCTGCCTTGTCCTGCCCTGTCCTGCCCTGTCCTGCCCTGTCTTGCCTTGTCTTGTCTTGTCTTGTCCTGTCCTGTCCTGTCCTGTCCTGCCCTGCCCTGCCTTGTCTTGTCCTGTCTTGTCTTGCCTTGTCCTGCCCTGCCTTGTCTTGCCCTGCCCTGCCCTGTCCTGTCCTGTCCTGTCTTGTCCTGCCCTGTCTTGTCCTGTCTTGTCCTGTCCTGCCCTGTCCTGTCCTGTCTTGTACTGCCCTGTCTTTTCCTGCCTTGTCTTGTCCTGCCCTGTCCTGTCCTGTCCTGCCCTGTCCTGTCTTGTCCTGCCCTGTCTTGTCTTGTCCTGCCCTGCCCTGCCTTGTCTTGTCCTGCCTTGTCCTGTCTTGTCTTGTCCTGCCCTGCCTTCTTGTCTTGCCTTGTCCTGTCTTGTCTTGTCTTGCCTTGTCCTGCCCTGCCTTGTCTTGCCCTGTCCTGTCCTGTCCTGTCTTGTACTGTCTTGTCCTGCCCTGTCCTGCCCTGTCCTGTCTTGTCCTGTCTTTTTTTGCCTTGTCCTGCCTTGTCTTGCCCTGCCCTGCCCTGCCCTGCCCTGCCCTGCCTTGTCTTGTCTTGTCTTGTCTTGTCTTGTCTTGTCTTGTCTTGTCTTGTCTTGTCTTGCCCTGTCCTGCCCTGCCCTGCCCTGTCTTGTCTTGCCTTGTCCAGCCTTGTCTTGTCCTGTCTTGTCTTGCCTTGTCCTGCCCTGCCTTGTCTTGCCCTGTCCTGTCTTGCCCTGTCCTGCCCTGTCCTGTCCTGTCTTGCCCTGTCCTGCCTTGCCCTGTCCTGTCTTGCCCTGTCCTGTCTTGCCCTGTCCTGTCTTGCCCTGTCCTGTCTTGCCTTGTCCTGCCTTGTCTTGCCCTGTCCTGCCTTGTCTTGTCCTGCCTTGTCTTGCCCTGTCCTGCCTTGTCTTGCCCTGTCCTGTCTTGCCCTGTCCTGTCTTGCCCTGTCCTGTCTTGCCCTGTCCTGTCCTGTCTTGCCCTGTCCTGTCTTGCCCTGTCCTGTCCTGTCTTGCCCTGTCCTGTCTTGCCCTGTCCTGTCCTGTCCTGTCCTGTCTTGCACTGTCTTGTCCTGCCCTGTCTTGTCTTGTCTTGTCTTGTCTTGTCTTGTCTTGTCTTGTCTTGTCTTGTCTTGTCCTGTCCTGTCCTGTCCTGTCCTGTCCTTGTCCTGTCCTGTCCTGTCCTGTCCTGTCCTGTCCTGTCCTGTCCTGTCTTGTCTTGTCTTGTCTTGTCTTGTCTTGTCTTGTCTTGTCTTGTCCTGTCCTGTCCTGTCCTGTCTTGTCCTGCCTTGTCTTGTCCTGCCCTGTCCTTTCCTGTCCTGCCCTGTCCTGTCCTGCCCTGTCCTGCCCTGTCTTGCCCTGTCCTGTCCTGTCCTGTCTTGTCCTGTCTTGTCTTGTCTTGTCCTGCCCTGCCTTGTCTTGCCCTGTCCTGTCTTGTCTTGTCTTGTCCTGCCCTGTCCTGTCCTGTCCTGTCCTGCCCTGCCCTGCCCTGTCCTGTCCTGTCCTGTCTTGTACTGTCTTGTCCTGCCCTGTCTTGTCCTGTCCTGTCCTGTCTTGCCCTGCCCTGCCCTGCCCTGTCCTGTCCTGTCCTGTCTTGTCTTGTCTTGTCCTGCCTTGTCCTGCCCTGTCTTGTCCTGCCCTGTCCTGTCCTGTCTTGTCCTGCCTTGTCTTGTCCTGCCCTGTCCTTTCCTGTCCTGCCCTGTCCTGTCCTGCCCTGCCCTGTCTTGTCTTGTCCTGTCTTGTCCTGTCTTGTCCTGCCCTGTCTTGTCCTGCCCTGTCTTGTCCTGTCTTGCCTTGTCTTGTCTTGTCTTGTCTTGCCTTGTCCTGCCCTGCCTTGTCTTGCCCTGTCCTGTCCTGTCTTGTACTGTCTTGTCCTGCCCTGTCTTGTCCTGTCCTGTCTTGCCCTGCCCTGCCCTGCCCTGTCCTGTCCTGTCCTGTCCTGTCTTGTACTGTCTTGTCCTGCCCTGTCTTGCCCTGTCCTGCCCTGCCTTGCCTTGTCCTGCCCTGCCTTGTCTTGCCCTGCCCTGCCTTGCCTTGTCCTGCCCTGTCCTGTCCTTGCCCTGCCCTGCCCTGCCCTGCCCTGCCCTGTCCTGTCCTTGCCCTGTCTTGCCCTGCCCTGCCTTGTCCTGCCTTGTCTTGCCTTGTCCTGCCTTGTCTTGCCTTGTCTTGCCTTGTCCTGTCTTGCCTTGTCCTGCCTTGTCCTGTCTTGCCTTGTCCTGCCTTGTCTTGTCTTGCCCTGTCCTGTCTTGCCCTGTCTTGTCCTGCCCTGTCTTGTCCTGCCCTGTCTTGTCCTGTCTTGTCCTGTCCTGCCCTGTCTTGTCCTGCCCTGTCTTGTCCTGTCTTGTCCTGTCCTGCCCTGTCCTGCCCTGTCCTGCCCTGTCTTGCCCTGTCTTGTCTTGTCTTGTCTTGTCTTGTCCTGTCCTGCCCTGTCCTGCCCTGTCTTGCCCTGTCTTGTCTTGTCTTGTCCCGCCTTGTCTTGTCCTGTCTTGTCTTGCCTTGTCCTGCCCTGCCTTGTCTTGCCCTGTCCTGTCTTGTCCTGTCCTGTCCTGTCTTGTCTTGCCTTGTCTTGTCTTGTCCTGTCCTGTCCTGTCCTGTCTTGTCCTGTCCTGTCCTGTCCTGTCCTGTCTTGTCCTGCCCTGCCTTGTCCTGCCCTGTCCTGCCCTGCCTTGTCCTGTCTTGTCCTGTCCTGCCCTGTCTTGTCCTGTCCTGCCCTGTCCTGTCCTGTCCTGTCCTGTCCTGTCCTGCCCTGTCCTGCCCTGCCCTGCCTTGTCTTGTCCTGCCTTGTCTTGCCTTGTCCTGCCTTGTCTTGCCTTGTCCTGCCTTGTCTTGCCTTGTCCTGCCTTGTCTTGCCTTGTCCTGCCTTGTCTTGCCTTGTCCTGCCTTGCCTTGTCCTGCCTTGTCTTGCCTTGCCCTGCCTTGTCCTGCCTCGTCTTGCCCTGTCTTGTCCTGCCTCGTCTTGCCCTGTCTTGCCCTGCCCTGCCCTGCCCTGCCCTGCCCTGTCCTGCCCTGCCTTGTCTTGCCCTGCCCTGCCCTGCCCTGCCCTGCCCTGTCCTGCCCTGCCTTGCCTTGCCTTGCCTTGCCTTGTCCTGCCCTGCCCTGTCCTGTCCTGTCCTGCCTTGTCTTGTCCTGCCCTGTCCTGCCCTGTCTTGTCTTGTCTTGTCCTGTCCTGTCTTGTCTTGTCCTGTCTTGTCCTGCCCTGTCTTGTCCTGCCCTGTCTTGTCCTGTCTTGTCCTGCCCTGCCTTGTCCTGTCCTGCCCTGTCTTGTCCTGCCCTGTCTTGTCCTGCCCTGTCCTGCCTTGTCCTGCCCTGTCTTGTCCTGTCCTGTCCTGTCTTGCCCTGCCCTGCCCTGCCCTGTCCTGTCTTGTCCTGTCTTTTTTTGCCTTGTCCTGCCTTGTCTTGCCTTGTCTTGTCTTGTCTTGCCTTGTCTTGTCTTGTCTTGTCCTGCCCTGCCCTGTCTTGTCTTGCCTTGTCCTGTCTTGTCTTGCCTTTTCCTGCCCTGCCTTGTCTTGTCTTGTCTTGCCCTGTCCTGTCCTGTCTTGCCCTGCCCTGCCCTGCCCTGTCCTGTCTTGTCCTGTCTTTTTTTGCCTTGTCCTGCCTTGTCTTGCCTTGTCTTGTCTTGTCTTGCCTTGTCTTGTCTTGTCCTGTCCTGTCCTGTCTTGTACTGTTTTGTCCTGCCCTGTCTTGTCCTGTCCTTTCCTGTCTTGCCCTGCCCTGCCCTGCCCTGTCCTGTCCTGTCATGTCTTGTCCTTTTTTGCCTTGTTCTGCCTTGTCTTGCCCTGTCCTGTCCTGTCCTGTCTTGTCCTGTCCTGTCTTGTACTGCCCTGTCTTTTCCTGCCTTGTCTTGTCCTGCCCTGTCCTGTCCTGTCCTGCCCTGTCCTGTCTTGTCCTGCCCTGTCTTGTCCTGCCTTGTCCTGTCCTGTCCTGCCCTGCCCTGCCCTGCCTTGCCCTGTCCTGTCCTGTCTTGTACTGTCTTGTCCTGCCCTGTCTTGTCCTGCCCTGTCCTGTCTTGTCCTGCCCTGTCCTGTCTTGTCCTGCCCTGTCCTGTCCTGCCTTGTCCTGCCTTGTCCTGCCCTGTCTTGTCCTGCCCTGCCCTGCCTTGTCATGTCCTGCCCTGCCCTGTCCTGTCCTGTCTTGTCCTGTCTTGCCTTGTCTTGTCTTGTCTTGTCTTGCCTTGTCCTGCCCTGCCTTGTCTTGCCCTGTCCTGTCCTGTCTTGTACTGTCTTGTCCTGCCCTGTCTTGTCCTGTCCTGTCTTGCCCTGCCCTGCCCTGCCCTGTCCTGTCCTGTCCTGTCCTGTCTTGTACTGTCTTGTCCTGCCCTGTCTTGTCCTGTCCTGCCTTGTCTTGTCTTGTCTTGCCCTGTCCTGTCCTGTCTTGCCCTGCCCTGCCCTGCCCTGCCCTGCCTTGTCTTGTCTTGTCTTGTCCTGTCTTGTCTTGTCTTGTCTTGTCTTGTCCTGTCTTGTCCTGCCCTGTCTTGCCCTGTCTTGTCCTGCCCTGTCTTGTCCTGTCTTGTCCTGTCCTGCCCTGTCTTGTCCTGCCCTGTCTTGTCCTGTCTTGTCCTGTCCTGCCCTGTCCTGCCCTGTCCTGCCCTGTCTTGCCCTGTCTTGTCTTGTCTTGTCTTGTCTTGTCCTGTCCTGCCCTGTCCTGCCCTGTCTTGCCCTGTCTTGTCTTGTCTTGTCCCGCCTTGTCTTGTCCTGTCTTGTCTTGCCTTGTCCTGCCCTGCCTTGTCTTGCCCTGTCCTGTCTTGTCTTGTCCTGTCCTGTCCTGTCTTGTCTTGCCTTGTCTTGTCTTGTCCTGTCCTGTCCTGTCCTGTCTTGTCCTGTCCTGTCCTGTCCTGTCCTGTCTTGTCCTGCCCTGCCTTGTCCTGCCCTGTCCTGCCCTGCCTTGTCCTGTCTTGTCCTGTCCTGCCCTGTCTTGTCCTGTCCTGCCCTGTCCTGTCCTGTCCTGTCCTGTCCTGTCCTGCCCTGTCCTGCCCTGCCCTGCCTTGTCTTGTCCTGCCTTGTCTTGCCTTGTCCTGCCTTGTCTTGCCTTGTCCTGCCTTGTCTTGCCTTGTCCTGCCTTGTCTTGCCTTGTCCTGCCTTGTCTTGCCTTGTCCTGCCTTGCCTTGTCCTGCCTTGTCTTGCCTTGCCCTGCCTTGTCTTGCCCTGTCTTGCCCTGTCTTGTCCTGCCTCGTCTTGCCCTGTCTTGCCCTGCCCTGCCCTGCCCTGCCCTGCCCTGCCCTGCCCTTTCCTGCCCTGCCTTGTCTTGCCCTGCCCTGCCCTGCCCTGCCCTGTCCTGCCCTGCCTTGCCTTGCCTTGCCTTGCCTTGCCTTGTCCTGCCCTGCCCTGTCCTGTCCTGTCCTGCCTTGTCTTGTCCTGCCCTGTCCTGCCCTGTCTTGTCTTGTCTTGTCCTGTCCTGTCTTGTCTTGTCCTGTCTTGTCCTGCCCTGTCTTGTCCTGCCCTGTCTTGTCCTGTCTTGTCCTGCCCTGCCTTGTCCTGTCCTGCCCTGTCTTGTCCTGCCCTGTCTTGTCCTGCCCTGTCCTGCCTTGTCCTGCCCTGTCTTGTCCTGTCCTGTCCTGTCTTGCCCTGCCCTGCCCTGCCCTGTCCTGTCTTGTCCTGTCTTTTTTTGCCTTGTCCTGCCTTGTCTTGCCTTGTCTTGTCTTGTCTTGCCTTGTCTTGTCTTGTCTTGTCCTGCCCTGCCCTGTCTTGTCTTGCCTTGTCCTGTCTTGTCTTGCCTTTTCCTGCCCTGCCTTGTCTTGTCTTGTCTTGCCCTGTCCTGTCCTGTCTTGCCCTGCCCTGCCCTGCCCTGTCCTGTCTTGTCCTGTCTTTTTTTGCCTTGTCCTGCCTTGTCTTGCCTTGTCTTGTCTTGTCTTGCCTTGTCTTGTCTTGTCCTGTCCTGTCCTGTCTTGTACTGTTTTGTCCTGCCCTGTCTTGTCCTGTCCTTTCCTGTCTTGCCCTGCCCTGCCCTGCCCTGTCCTGTCCTGTCATGTCTTGTCCTTTTTTGCCTTGTTCTGCCTTGTCTTGCCCTGTCCTGTCCTGTCCTGTCTTGTCCTGTCCTGTCTTGTACTGCCCTGTCTTTTCCTGCCTTGTCTTGTCCTGCCCTGTCCTGTCCTGTCCTGTCCTGCCCTGTCCTGTCTTGTCCTGCCCTGTCTTGTCCTGCCTTGTCCTGTCCTGTCCTGCCCTGCCCTGCCCTGCCTTGCCCTGTCCTGTCCTGTCTTGTACTGTCTTGTCCTGCCCTGTCTTGTCCTGCCCTGTCCTGTCTTGTCCTGCCCTGTCCTGTCTTGTCCTGCCCTGTCCTGTCCTGCCTTGTCCTGCCTTGTCCTGCCCTGTCTTGTCCTGCCCTGCCCTGCCTTGTCATGTCCTGCCCTGCCCTGTCCTGTCCTGTCTTGTCCTGTCTTGCCTTGTCTTGTCTTGTCTTGTCTTGTCTTGCCTTGTCCTGCCCTGCCTTGTCTTGCCCTGTCCTGTCCTGTCTTGTACTGTCTTGTCCTGCCCTGTCTTGTCCTGTCCTGTCTTGCCCTGCCCTGCCCTGCCCTGTCCTGTCCTGTCCTGTCCTGTCTTGTACTGTCTTGTCCTGCCCTGTCTTGTCCTGTCCTGCCTTGTCTTGTCTTGTCTTGCCCTGTCCTGTCCTGTCTTGCCCTGCCCTGCCCTGCCCTGCCCTGCCTTGTCTTGTCTTGTCTTGTCTTGTCCTGTCCTGTCTTGTCTTGTCTTGTATTGTCTTGTCCTGTCTTGTCCTGCCCTGTCTTGTCCTGTCTTGTCCTGCCCTGCCTTGTCCTGTCTTGTCTTGCCTTGTCCTGCCCTGCCTTGTCTTGTCTTGTCTTGCCCTGTCCTGTCCTGTCTTGCCCTGCCCTGCCCTGCCCTGTCCTGTCTTGTCCTGTCTTTTTTTGCCTTGTCCTGCCTTGTCTTGCCTTGTCTTGTCTTGTCTTGCCTTGTCTTGTCTTGTCCTGCCCTGCCCTGCCCTGTCTTGTCTTGCCTTGTCCTGTCTTGTCTTGCCTTGTCCTGCCCTGCCTTGTCTTGTCTTGTCTTGCCCTGTCCTGTCCTGTCTTGCCCTGCCCTGCCCTGCCCTGTCCTGTCTTGTCCTGTCTTTTTTTGCCTTGTCCTGCCTTGTCTTGCCTTGTCTTGTCTTGTCCTGCCTTGTCCTGTCCTGTCCTGCCCTGCCCTGCCCTGCCTTGCCCTGTCCTGCCCTGTCTTGTCCTGTCCTGTCCTGTCTTGCCCTGCCCTGCCCTGCCCTGTCCTGTCCTGTCATGTCTTGTCCTTTTTTGCCTTGTCCTGCCTTGTCTTGCCCTGTCCTGTCCTGTCCTGTCTTGTCCTGTCCTGTCTTGTACTGCCCTGTCTTTTCCTGCCTTGTCTTGTCCTGCCCTGTCCTGTCCTGTCCTGCCCTGTCCTGTCTTGTCCTGCCCTGTCTTGTCTTGTCCTGCCCTGCCCTGCCTTGTCTTGTCCTGCCTTGTCCTGTCCTGTCCTGCCCTGCCCTGCCCTGCCCTGCCTTGCCCTGTCCTGTCCTGTCTTGTACTGTCTTGTCCTGCCCTGTCTTGTCCTGCCCTGTCCTGTCTTGTCCTGCCCTGTCCTGTCCTGCCTTGTCCTGCCTTGTCCTGCCCTGTCTTGTCCTGCCCTGCCCTGCCTTGTCATGTCCTGCCCTGCCCTGTCCTGTCCTGTCTTGTCCTGTCTTGCCTTGTCTTGTCTTGTCTTGTCTTGTCTTGCCTTGTCCTGCCCTGCCTTGTCTTTCCCTGTCCTGTCCTGTCTTGTACTGTCTTGTCCTGCCCTGTCTTGTCCTGTCCTGTCTTGCCCTGCCCTGCCCTGCCCTGTCCTGTCCTGTCCTGTCCTGTCTTGTACTGTCTTGTCCTGCCCTGTCTTGTCCTGTCCTGTCTTGTCCTGCCCTGCCTTGTCTTGTCTTGTCTTGTCCTGTCCTGTCCTGTCTTGTCTTGTCTTGTCTTGTCCTGTCTTGTCCTGCCCTGTCTTGTCCTGTCTTGTCCTGCCCTGCCTTGTCCTGTCCTGTCCTGTCTTGTCCTGCCCTGTCTTGTCTTGTCTTGTCTTGTCTTGTCTTGTCTTGTCTTGTCCTGTCCTGTCCTGCCCTGCCCTGCCCTGCCCTGCCCTGTCTTGTCCTGTCTTGCCTTGTCTTGTCCTGCCCTGCCCTGCCCTGTCTTGTCTTGCCTTGTCCTGTCCTGTCTTGCCCTGTCTTGTCCTGCCCTGTCCTGTCTTGTCCTGCCCTGTCCTGTCCTGTCCTGCCTTGTCCTGCCTTGTCCTGTCCTGTCCTGCCCTGCCCTGCCCTGCCCTGTCGTGTCCTGTCCCGTCCTGTCCTGTCCTGTCCTGTCCTGTCCTGTCCTGTCCTGTCCTGTCTTGTCTTGTCTTGTCTTGTCTTGTCTTGTCTTGTCCTGTCCTGTCCTGTCCTGTCCTGTCCTGTCCTGTCCTGCCCTGCACCTGCCCTGCCTTGTCCTGCCCTGCCCTGCCTTGTCCTGCCCTGCCTTGTCTTGTCCTGTCCTGTCTTGTACTGCCCTGTCTTTTCCTGCCTTGTCTTGTCCTGCCCTGCCCTGTCCTGTCTTGTCCTGTCTTGCCTTGTCTTGTCTTGTCCTGTCCTGTCTTGTACTGTCTTGTCCTGCCCTGTCCTGTCTTGCCCTGCCCTGCCCTGTCCTGTCTTGCCCTGTCCTGTCTTGTCTTGTCTTGTCTTGTCCTGCCTTGTCCTGTCCTGCCCTGTCCTGTCCTGCCCTGCCCTGCCCTGCCCTGTCTTGTCTTGCCTTGTCCTGCATTGTCTTGTCCTGTCTTGTCTTGCCTTGTCCTGCCCTGCCTTGTCTTGTCTTGTCCTGTCCTGTCTTGTACTGCCCTGTCTTTTCCTGCCTTGTCTTGTCCTGCCCTGTCCTGTCCTGTCCTGTCTTGTCCTGCCCTGCCCTGTCCTGTCCTGTCTTGTCCTGCCCTGCCCTGTCCTGTCCTGTCTTGTCCTGTCTTGCCTTGTCTTGTCTTGTCTTGTCTTGCCCTGCCCTCCCCTGTCTTGTCCTGCCCTGCCCTGCCCTGTCTTGTCTTGCCTTGTCCTGTCTTGTCTTGCCTTGTCCTGCCCTGCCTTGTCTTGCCCTGTCCTGTCTTGCCCTGTCCTGTCTTGCCCTGTCCTGTCTTGCCTTGTCCTGCCTTGTCTTGCCTTGTCCTGCCTTGTCCTGCCCTGTCCTGCCCTGTCCTGCCCTGTCTTGCCTTGTCTTGTCTTGTCTTGTCTTGTCTTGCCTTGCCTTGTCCTGCCTTGTCTTGTCCTGCCCTGCCTTGTCTTGCCCTGTCCTGTCCTGTCTTGTAATGCCCTGTCTTTTCCTGCCTTGTCTTGTCCTGTCCTGTCCTGCCCTGTCCTGTCTTGTCCTGCCCTGTCTTGTCTTGTCCTGCCCTGCCCTGCCTTGTCTTGTCCTGCCTTGTCTTGCCTTGTCCTGCCTTGTCTTGCCTTGTCCTGCCTTGTCTTGCCTTGTCCTGCCTTGTCTTGCCCTGTCCTGCCTTGTCTTGCCCTGTCCTGCCCTGTCCTGCCCTGTCTTGCCCTGTCCTGCCCTGCCTTGTCCTGCCTTGTCTTGCCTTGTCCTGCCTTGTCTTGCCTTGTCCTGCCTTGTCTTGCCTTGTCCTGCCTTGTCTTGCCTTGTCCTGCCTTGCCTTGTTCTGCCTTGTCTTGCCTTGTCCTGCCTTGTCTTGCCTTGTCCTGCCTTGTCTTGCCTTGTCCTGCCTCGTCTTGCCTTGTCCTGCCTTGTCTTGCCCTGTCCTGCCTTGTCTTGCCCTGTCCTGCCTTGTCTTGCCCTGTCCTGCCTTGTCTTGCCCTGTCCTGCCCTGTCCTGCCCTGTCTTGCCCTGTCCTGCCCTGTCTTGCCCTGTCCTGACTTGCCTTGCCCTGCCTTGTCTTGCCCTGTCCTGCCTTGTCCTGCCCTGTCCTGCCCTGTCTTGCCCTGTCCTGCCCTGTCTTGCCCTGTCCTGCCTTGCCCTGCCTTGTCTTGCCTTGCCCTGTCTTGTCCTGTCCTGTCTTGCCCTGTCTTGCCCTGCCCTGCCCTGCCCTGCCCTGTCCTGCCCTGCCTTGTCTTGCCCTGCCCTGCCCTGCCCTGCCCTGCCCTGTCCTGCCCTGTCCTGCCTTGTCTTGCCCTGTCCTGCCCTGCCCTGTCCTGCCTTGTCCTGCCTTGTCCTGCCTTGTCTTGCGCTGTCCTGCCTTGTCTTGCCTTGTCTTGCCCTGTCCTGTCCTGTCCTGTCCTGTCTTGCCCTGTCTTACCTTGCCTTGTCCTGCCTTGTCTTGCCCTGTCCTGCCCTGTCCTGCCTTGTCTTGCCCTGTCCTGCCCTGTCCTGCCCTGTCCTGCCTTTTCCTGCCTTGTCCTGCCCTGTCTTGCCCTGTCTTGCCCTGTCTTGCCTTGCCTTGTCCTGCCCTGCCCTGTCCTGTCCTGTCCTGCCCTGCCCTGCCCTGTCTTGTCTTGCCTTGTCCTGCATTGTCTTGTCCTGTCTTGTCTTGCCTTGTCCTGCCCTGCCTTGTCTTGCCCTGTCCTGTCTTGTCCTGTCCTGCCCTGTCCTGTCCTGTCCTGTCTTGTACTGCCCTGTCTTGTCCTGCCCTGTCTTGTCCTGCCTTGTCTTGTCCTGCCCTGTCCTGTCCTGCCCTGTCTTGTCTTGTCCTGTCTTTTCTTGTCTTGTCCTGTCTTGTCCTGCCCTGTCTTGTCCTGCCCTGTCTTGTCCTGTCTTGTCCTGCCCTGCCTTGTCCTGTCCTGCCCTGTCTTGTCCTGCCCTGTCTTGTCCTGCCCTGTCCTGCCTTGTCCTGCCCTGTCTTCTCCTGTCCTGTCCTGTCTTGCCCTGCCCTGCCCTGCCCTGTCCTGTCTTGTCCTGTCTTTTTTTGCCTTGTCCTGCCTTGTCTTGCCTTGTCTTGTCTTGTCTTGCCTTGTCTTGTCTTGTCCTGCCCTGCCCTGCCCTGTCTTGTCTTGCCTTGTCCTGTCTTGTCTTGCCTTGTCCTGCCCTGCCTTGTCTTGTCTTGTCTTGCCCTGTCCAGTCCTGTCCTGTCTTGTACTGTCTTGTCCTGCCCTGTCTTGTCCTGTCCTGTCCTGTCTTGCCCTGCCCTGCCCTGCCCTGTCCTGTCCTGTCATGTCTTGTCCTTTTTTGCCTTGTCCTGCCTTGTCTTGCCCTGTCCTGTCCTGTCTTGTCTTGTCCTGTCCTGTCTTGTACTGCCATGTTTTTTCCTTCCTTGTCTTGTCCTGCCCTGTCCTGTCCTGTCCTGCCCTGTCCTGTCTTGTCCTGCCCTGTCTTGTCTTGTCCTGCCCTGCCCTGCCTTGTCTTGTCCTGCCTTGTCCTGTCCTGTCCTGCCCTGCCCTGCCCTGCCCTGCCCTGCCCTGTCCTGTCCTGTCTTGTCCTGTCTTGCCTTGTCTTGTCTTGTCCTGTCTTGTCTTGCCTTGTCCTGCCCTGCCTTGTCTTGCCCTGTCCTGTCTTGTCTTGTCTTGTACTGTCTTGTCCTGTCCTGTCTTGTCTTGTCCTGTCTTGTCTTGCCTTGTCCTGCCTTGTCTTGCCCTGCCCTGTCTTGCCCTGTCCTGTCCTGTCTTGTCCTGTCTTGCCTTGTCTTGTCTTGCCTTGTCCTGCCTTGTCTTGCCCTGCCCTGTCTTGCCCTGTCCTGTCCTGTCTTGTCCTGTCTTGCCTTGTCTTGTCTTGTCTTGTCTTGTCTTGTCCTGCCCTGCCCTGCCCTGTCTTGCCTTGTCTTGTCTTGTCTTGTCCTGCCCTGCCCTGCCCTGTCTTGTCTTGCCTTGTCCTGTCTTGTACTGTCTTGTCCTGCCCTGTCTTGTCCTGTCCTGTCCTGTCTTGCCCTGCCCTGCCCTGCCCTGTCCTGTCCTGTCCTGTCTTGTCCTGTCTTTTTTTGCCTTGTCCTGCCTTGTCTTGCCCTGTCCTGTCCTCTCTTGTACTGCCTTGTCCTGTCCTGCCTTGCCTTGCCTTGCCTTGCCTTGCCTTGCCTTGCCTTGCCTTGCCTTGCCTTGCCTTGCCCTGCCCTGCCCTGCCCTGCCCTGCCTTGTCCTGCCCTGCCTTGTCTTGTCTTGTCCTGTCCTGTCTTGTACTGCCCTGTCTTTTCCTGCCTTGTCTTGTCTTGTCCTGTCCTGTCTTGTACTGTCTTGTCCTGTCCTGTCCTGTCCTGTCCTGTCCTGTCTTGTCTTGTCTTTTCTTGTCTTGTCCTGTCCTGTCTTGTACTGTCTTGTCCTGCCCTGTCCTGTCTTGCCTTGCCTTGCCTTGCCTTGCCTTGCCTTGCCTTGCCCTGCCCTGCCCTGCCCTGCCTTGTCCTGCCCTGCCTTGTCTTGTCTTGTCCTGTCCTGTCTTGTACTGCCCTGTCTTTTCCTGCCTTGTCTTGTCTTGTCCTGTCCTGTCTTGTACTGTCTTGTCCTGTCCTGTCCTGTCCTGTCCTGTCCTGCCCTGCCTTGTCTTGTCTTGTCCTGTCCTGTCTTGTACTGCCCTGTCTTTTCCTGCCTTTTTTTGCCTTGTCCTGCCTTGTCTTGCCCTGTCCTGTCCTCTCTTGTACTGCCTTGTCCTGTCCTGCCTTGCCTTGCCTTGCCTTGCCTTGCCTTGCCTTGCCTTGCCTTGCCTTGCCTTGCCTTGCCCTGCCCTGCCCTGCCCTGCCTTGTCCTGCCCTGCCTTGTCTTGTCTTGTCCTGTCCTGTCTTGTACTGCCCTGTCTTTTCCTGCCTTGTCTTGTCTTGTCCTGTCCTGTCTTGTACTGTCTTGTCCTGTCCTGTCCTGTCCTGTCCTGTCCTGTCTTGTCTTGTCTTTTCTTGTCTTGTCCTGTCCTGTCTTGTACTGTCTTGTCCTGCCCTGTCCTGTCTTGCCTTGCCTTGCCTTGCCTTGCCTTGCCTTGCCTTGCCCTGCCCTGCCCTGCCCTGCCTTGTCCTGCCCTGCCTTGTCTTGTCTTGTCCTGTCCTGTCTTGTACTGCCCTGTCTTTTCCTGCCTTGTCTTGTCTTGTCCTGTCCTGTCTTGTACTGTCTTGTCCTGTCCTGTCCTGTCCTGTCCTGTCCTGCCCTGCCTTGTCTTGTCTTGTCCTGTCCTGTCTTGTACTGCCCTGTCTTTTCCTGCCTTGTCTTGTCCTGCCCTGCCCTGTCCTGTCTTGTCCTGTCTTGCCTTGTCTTGTCCTTTCCTGACTTGTACTGTCTTGTCCTGTCCTGTCCTGTCCTGTCCTGTCCTGTCTTGTCTTGTCTTGTCTTGTCTTGTCTTGTCTTGTCTTGTCTTGTCCTGTCCTGTCCTGTCCTGTCCTGTCCTGCCCTGCCCTGCCTTGTCCTGCCCTGCCTTGTCCTGCCCTGCCTTGTCTTGTCCTGTCCTGTCTTGTACTGCCCTGTCTTTTCCTGCCTTGTCTTGTCCTGCCCTGCCCTGTCCTGTCTTGTCCTGTCTTGCCTTGTCTTGTCTTGTCCTGTCCTGTCTTGTACTGTCTTGTCCTGCCCTGTCCTGTCTTGCCCTGCCCTGCCCTGTCCTGTCTTGCCCTGTCCTGTCTTGTCTTGTCTTGTCTTGTCCTGCCTTGTCCTGTCCTGCCCTGTCCTGTCCTGCCCTGCCCTGCCCTGTCCTGTCTTGTCTTGTCTTGTCTTGTCTTGTCTTGTCCTGTCTTGTCTTGCCTTGTCCTGCCCTGCCTTGTCTTGTCTTGTCCTGTCCTGTCTTGTACTGCCCTGTCTTTTCCTGCCTTGTCTTGTCCTGTCCTGTCCTGTCCTGTCTTGTCCTGCCCTGCCCTGTCCTGTCCTGTCTTGTCCTGCCCTGCCCTGTCCTGTCCTGTCTTGTCCTGTCTTGCCTTGTCTTGTCTTGTCTTGTCTTGCCCTGCCCTGCCCTGTCTTGTCCTGCCCTGCCCTGCCCTGTCTTGTCTTGCCTTGTCCTGTCTTGTCTTGCCTTGTCCTGCCCTGCCTTGTCTTGCCCTGTCCTGTCTTGCCCTGTCCTGTCTTGCCCTGTCCTGTCTTGCCTTGTCCTGCCTTGTCTTGCCTTGTCCTGCCTTGTCCTGCCCTGTCCTGCCCTGTCCTGCCCTGTCTTGCCTTGTCTTGTCTTGTCTTGTCTTGTCTTGCCTTGCCTTGTCCTGCCTTGTCTTGTCCTGCCCTGCCTTGTCTTGCCCTGTCCTGTCCTGTCTTGTAATGCCCTGT
>NC_143038.1:25635000-25637500 GCF_057628025.1 Oncorhynchus mykiss
TTGTCTTGTCTTGTCCTGCCCTGCCCTGCCCTGTCTTGCCTTGTCTTGTCTTGTCTTGTCCTGCCCTGCCCTGCCCTGTCTTGTCTTGCCTTGTCCTGTCTTGTACTGTCTTGTCCTGCCCTGTCTTGTCCTGTCCTGTCCTGTCTTGTCCTGTCTTTTTTTGCCTTGTCCTGCCTTGTCTTGCCCTGTCCTGTCCTCTCTTGTACTGCCTTGTCCTGTCCTGCCTTGTCCTGTCTTGTCCTGCCCTGTCCTGTCCTGTCCTGTCCTGCCCTGTCCTGTCCTGTCTTGTACTGCCTTGTCTTGTACTGCCTTGTCTTGTACTGCCTTGTCCTGCCCTGTCCTGTCCTGCCCTGCCCTGCCTTGTCTTGCCCTGTCCTGTCTTGTCTTGTCTTGTCTTGTCCTGTCTTGTCCTGCCTTGTCTTGTCCTGCCCTGTCCTGTCCTGTCCTGTCCTGTCCTGTCCTGTCTTGTCTTGTCTTGTCTTGTCTTGTCTTGTCTTGTCTTGTCCTGTCCTGTCCTGTCCTGTCCTGTCCTGTCCTGTCCTGTCTTGTCCTGCCCTGTCTTGTCCTGCCCTGTCTTGTCCTGTCTTGTCCTGTCCTGCCCTGTCCTGCCCTGTCCTGCCCTGTCTTGCCCTGTCTTGTCTTGTCTTGTCTTGTCCTGTCCTGCCCTGTCCTGCCCTGTCCTGCCCTGCCCTATCCTGTCCTGTCCTGTCTTGTCCTGTCTTGCCTTGTCTTGTCTTGTCTTGCCTTGTCCTGTCTTGTCTTGTCTTGCCTTGTCCTGCCCTGCCTTGTCTTGTCTTGCCCTGTCCTGTCCTGTCTTGTACTGTCTTGCCCTGCCCTGCCCTGCCCTGTCCTGTCCTGTCCTGTCTTGTCCTGTCTTTTTTTGCCTTGTCCTGCCTTGTCTTGCCCTGTCCTGTCCTGTCCTGTCTTGTCCTGCCTTGTCTTGTCCTGCCCTGTCCTTTCCTGTCCTGCCCTGTCCTGTCCTGCCCTGCCCTGTCTTGTCCTGTCTTGTCCTGTCCTGCCCTGTCTTGTCCTAACCTGTCTTGTCCTGTCCTGTCCTGTCTTGCCCTGCCCTGCCCTGCCCTGCCCTGTCCTGTCCTGTCCTGTCCTGTCCTGTCTTGCCCTGCCCTGCCCTGCCCTGTCCTGTCCTGTCCTGTCCTGTCCTGTCTTGTACTGTCTTGTCCTAACCTGTCTTGTCCTGTCCTGTCCTGTCCTGCCCTGTCTTGTCCTGCCCTGTCTTGTCTTGTCCTGCCTTGTCCTGCCCTGTCTTGTCCTGCCCTGTCTTGTCCTGTCTTGTCCTGTCCTGCCCTGTCCTGTCCTGTCCTGTCCTGTCTTGTCTTGTCTTGTCTTGTCTTGTCCTGCCTTGTCTTGTCCTGCCCTGCCCTTTCCTGTCCTGCCCTGCCCTGTCCTGTCCTGTCTTGTCTTGTCTTGTCTTGTCTTGTCCTGTCCTGTCCTGTCCTGTCCTGTCCTGTCCTGTCCTGTCTTGTCTTGTCTTGTCCTGCCTTGTCTTGTCCTGCCCTGTCCTGTCCTGTCTTGTCCTGCCCTGTCCTGTCCTGCCCTGTCCTGCCCTGCCTTGTCCTGTCTTGTCCTGTCCTGCCCTGTCTTGTCCTGTCCTGCCCTGTCCTGTCCTGTCCTGTCCTGTCCTGTCCTGCCCTGCCCTGCCTTGTCCTGCCCTGTCCTGCCCTGCCTTGTCCTGCCCTGTCCTGCCCTGCCTTGTCTTGTCTTGTCCTGTCCTGTCCTGTCCTGTCCTGTCCTGTCCTGCCCTGCCCTGCCTTGTCCTGCCCTGTCCTGTCCTGCCCTGTCCTGTCCTGTCCTGTCCTGTCCTGTCCTGCCCTGCCCTGTCTTGTCCTGCCCTGTCCTGCCCTGCCTTGTCCTGCCCTGTCCTGTCCTGTCCTGTCCTGTCCTGTCCTGCCCTGCCCTTTCCTGTCTTGTCCTGTCCTGTCCTTTCCTGTCCTGCCCTGTCCTGTCTTGTCTTGTCTTGTCTTGTCCTGTCCTGTCCTGTCCTGTCCTGTCCTGTCCTGTCTTGTCTTGTCTTGTCCTGTCCTGTCCTGTCCTGTCTTGTCTTGTCTTGCCTTGTCCTGCCCTGTCCTGTCTTGTCCTGCCCTGTCTTGTCTTGTCTTGTCTTGTCTTGTCCTGTCCTGCCCTGCCCTGCCCTGTCTTGTCTTGTCTTGTCCTGTCTTGCCTTGTCCTGCCCTGTCTTGCCCTGCCTTGCCCTGTCTTGCCTTGTCCTGCCTTGTCTTGCCTTGTCCTGCCTTGTCTTGTCTTGCCTTGTCCTGCCTTGTCTTGCCCTGTCCTGTCTTGCCCTGTCTTGCCCTGTCCTGTCTTGCCCTGTCCTGTCTTGCCTTGTCCTGCCTTGTCTTGCCTTGTCCTGCCTTGTCCTGCCTTGTCTTGCCTTGTCCTGCCTTGTCTTGCCTTGTCCTGCCTTGTCCTGCCTTGTCTTGCCTTGTCCTGCCTTGTCTTGCCCTGTCCTGCCCTGTCCTGCCCTGTCTTGCCCTGTCCTGCC
>NC_143038.1:25645000-25652500 GCF_057628025.1 Oncorhynchus mykiss
CTTGTCCTGCCTTGTCTTGCCCTGTCCTGTCCTGTCCTGTCTTGTCCTGCCTTGTCTTGTCCTGCCCTGTCCTTTCCTGTCCTGCCCTGTCCTGTCCTGCCCTGCCCTGTCTTGTCCTGTCTTGTCCTGTCCTGCCCTGTCTTGTCCTAACCTGTCTTGTCCTGTCCTGTCCTGTCTTGCCCTGCCCTGCCCTGCCCTGCCCTGCCCTGTCCTGTCCTGTCCTGTCCTGTCTTGCCCTGCCCTGCCCTGCCCTGTCCTGTCCTGTCCTGTCCTGTCCTGTCTTGTACTGTCTTGTCCTAACCTGTCTTGTCCTGTCCTGTCCTGTCCTGCCCTGTCTTGTCCTGCCCTGTCTTGTCTTGTCCTGCCTTGTCCTGCCCTGTCTTGTCCTGCCCTGTCTTGTCCTGTCTTGTCCTGTCCTGCCCTGTCCTGTCCTGTCCTGTCCTGTCTTGTCTTGTCTTGTCTTGTCCTGCCTTGTCTTGTCCTGCCCTGCCCTTTCCTGTCCTGCCCTGCCCTGTCCTGTCTTGTCTTGTCTTGTCTTGTCTTGTCCTGTCCTGTCCTGTCCTGTCCTGTCCTGTCCTGTCTTGTCTTGTCTTGTCCTGCCTTGTCTTGTCCTGCCCTGTCCTGTCCTGTCTTGTCCTGCCCTGTCCTGTCCTGCCCTGTCCTGCCCTGCCTTGTCCTGTCTTGTCCTGTCCTGCCCTGTCTTGTCCTGTCCTGCCCTGTCCTGTCCTGTCCTGTCCTGTCCTGTCCTGCCCTGCCCTGCCTTGTCCTGCCCTGTCCTGCCCTGCCTTGTCCTGCCCTGTCCTGCCCTGCCTTGTCTTGTCTTGTCCTGTCCTGTCCTGTCCTGTCCTGTCCTGTCCTGTCCTGTCCTGCCCTGCCCTGCCTTGTCCTGCCCTGTCCTGTCCTGCCCTGTCCTGTCCTGTCCTGTCCTGTCCTGTCCTGCCCTGCCCTGTCTTGTCCTGCCCTGTCCTGCCCTGCCTTGTCCTGCCCTGTCCTGTCCTGTCCTGTCCTGTCCTGTCCTGTCCTGCCCTGCCCTTTCCTGTCTTGTCCTGTCCTGTCCTTTCCTGTCCTGCCCTGTCCTGTCTTGTCTTGTCTTGTCTTGTCCTGTCCTGTCCTGTCCTGTCCTGTCCTGTCCTGTCCTGTCCTGTCTTGTCTTGTCTTGTCCTGTCCTGTCCTGTCCTGTCTTGTCTTGTCTTGCCTTGTCCTGCCCTGTCCTGTCTTGTCCTGCCCTGTCTTGTCTTGTCTTGTCTTGTCTTGTCCTGTCCTGCCCTGCCCTGCCCTGTCTTGTCTTGTCTTGTCCTGTCTTGCCTTGTCCTGCCCTGTCTTGCCCTGCCTTGCCCTGTCTTGCCTTGTCCTGCCTTGTCTTGCCTTGTCCTGCCTTGTCTTGTCTTGCCTTGTCCTGCCTTGTCTTGCCCTGTCCTGTCTTGCCCTGTCTTGCCCTGTCCTGTCTTGCCCTGTCCTGTCTTGCCTTGTCCTGCCTTGTCTTGCCTTGTCCTGCCTTGTCCTGCCTTGTCTTGCCTTGTCCTGCCTTGTCTTGCCTTGTCCTGCCTTGTCCTGCCTTGTCTTGCCTTGTCCTGCCTTGTCTTGCCCTGTCCTGCCCTGTCCTGCCCTGTCTTGCCCTGTCCTGCCTTGCCTTGTCTTGCCTTGTCCTGCCTTGTCTTGCCTTGTCTTGCCTTGTCCTGTCTTGCCTAGTCCTGCCTTGTCCTGTCTTGCCTTGTCCTGCCTTGTCTTGTCTTGCCTTGTCCTGCCTTGTCTTGCCCTGTCCTGTCTTGCCCTGTCCTGTCTTGCCTTGCTGCCTTGTCTTGTCTTGCCTTGTCTTGCCTTGTCCTGCCTTGTCTTGCCCTGTCCTGCCTTGTCTTGCCCTGTCCTGCCCTGCCTTGTCCTGCCTTGTCTTGCCTTGTCCTGCCTTGTCTTGCCTTGTCCTGCCTTGTCTTGCCTTGTCCTGCCTTGTCTTGCCTTGTCCTGCCTTGCCTTGTCCTGCCTTGTCTTGCCTTGTCCTGCCTTGTCTTGCCTTGTCCTGCCTTGTCTTGCCTTGTCCTGCCTCGTCTTGCCTTGTCCTGCCTTGTCTTGCCCTGTCCTGCCTTGTCTTGCCCTGTCCTGCCTTGTCTTGCCCTGTCCTGCCCTGTCCTGCCCTGTCTTGCCCTGTCCTGCCCTGTCTTGCCCTGTCCTGCCTTGCCTTGCCCTGCCTTGTCTTGCCTTGTCCTGTCTTGTCTTGCCTTGTCCTGCCTTGTCTTGCCTTGTCCTGCCTTGTCTTGCCTTGTCCTGCCTTGCCTTGTCCTGCCTTGTCTTGCCTTGTCCTGCCTTGTCTTGCCTTGTCCTGCCTTGTCTTGCCTTGTCCTGCCTCGTCTTGCCTTGTCCTGCCTTGTCTTGCCCTGTCCTGCCTTGTCTTGCCCTGTCCTGCCTTGTCTTGCCCTGTCCTGCCCTGTCCTGCCCTGTCTTGCCCTGTCCTGCCCTGTCTTGCCCTGTCCTGCCTTGCCTTGCCCTGCCTTGTCTTGCCCTGTCCTGCCTTGTCCTGCCCTGTCCTGCCCTGTCTTGCCCTGTCCTGCCCTGTCTTGCCCTGTCCTGCCTTGCCCTGCCTTGTCTTGCCCTGTCCTGTCTTGTCTTGTCCTGCCCTGTCCTGTCCTGCCCTGCCCTGCCCTGCCCTATCCTGTCCTGTCCTGTCTTGCCTTGTCTTGTCTTGTCTTGTCTTGTCTTGTCCTGCCCTGCCCTGCCCTGTCTTGTCTTGCCTTGTCCTGTCTTGTCTTGTCTTGCCTTGTCCTGCCCTGCCTTGTCTTGTCTTGCCCTGTCCTGTCCTGTCTTGTACTGTCTTGTCCTGCCCTGTCTTGTCCTGTCCTGTCCTGTCTTGCCCTGCCCTGCCCTGCCCTGTCCTGTCCTGTCCTGTCTTGTCCTGTCTTTTTTTGCCTTGTCCTGCCTTGTCTTGCCCTGTCCTGTCCTGTCCTGTCTTGTCCTGCCTTGTCTTGTCCTGCCCTGTCCTTTCCTGTCCTGCCCTGTCCTGTCCTGCCCTGCCCTGTCCTGCCCTGTCTTGCCCTGTCTTGTCTTGTCTTGTCTTGTCTTGTCCTGTCCTGCCCTGTCCTGCCCTGTCTTGCCCTGTCCTGTCCTGTCCTGTCTTGTCCTGTCTTGCCTTGTCTTGTCTTGTCCTGCCCTGCCTTGTCTTGCCCTGTCCTGTCTTGTCTTGTCCTGCCCTGTCCTGTCCTGTCCTGTCCTGCCCTGCCCTGCCCTGTCCTGTCCTGTCCTGTCTTGTCCTGTCTTGCCTTGTCTTGTCTTGTCTTGTCCTGCCCTGCCCTGCCCTGCCCTGTCTTGTCTTGCCTTGTCCTGTCTTGTCTTGTCTTGCCTTGTCCTGCCCTGCCTTGTCTTGTCTTGCCCTGTCCTGTCCTGTCCTGTCTTGCCCTGCCCTGCCCTGCCCTGCCCTGTCCTGTCCTGTCCTGTCTTGTCCTGTCTTTTTTTGCCTTGTCCTGCCTTGTCTTGCCCTGTCCTGTCCTGTCCTGTCTTGTACTGCCTTGTCTTGTCCTGCCCTGTCCTGTCCTGTCCTGCCCTGCCCTGCCCTGCCCTGTCCTGTCCTGTCCTGTCTTGTCCTGCCTTGTCTTGTCCTGCCCTGTCCTTTCCTGTCCTGCCCTGTCCTGTCCTGCCCTGCCCTGTCTTGTCCTGTCTTGTCCTGTCCTGCCCTGTCTTGTCCTGCCCTGTCTTGTCCTGTCTTGTCCTGTCCTGCCCTGTCCTGCCCTGTCCTGCCCTGTCCTGCCCTGTCTTGCCCTGTCTTGTCTTGTCTTGTCTTGTCCTGTCCTGCCCTGTCCTGCCCTGTCTTGCCCTGTCCTGTCCTGTCCTGTCTTGTCCTGTCTTGCCTTGTCTTGTCTTGTCTTGTCCTGCCCTGCCTTGTCTTGCCCTGTCCTGCCCTGTCTTGCCCTGTCCTGTCCTGTCCTGTCTTGTCCTGTCTTGCCTTGTCTTGTCTTGTCTTGTCCTGCCCTGCCTTGTCTTGCCCTGTCCTGTCTTGTCTTGTCCTGCCCTGTCCTGTCCTGTCCTGTCCTGCCCTGCCCTGCCCTGCCCTGTCCTGACCTGTCCTGTCTTGTCCTGTCTTGCCTTGTCTTGTCTTGTCTTGTCTTGTCCTGCCCTGCCCTGTCTTGTCTTGCCTTGTCCTGTCTTGTCTTGTCTTGTCCTGCCTTGCCCTGTCCTTTCCTGTCCTGTCCTGTCCTGTCCTGTCCTGTCCTGTCCTGTCCTGTCTTGTCTTGTCTTGTCTTGTCTTGTCTTGTCTTGTCTTGTCTTGTCTTGTCTTGTCTTGTCTTGTCTTGTCCTGTCCTGTCCTGTCCTGTCCTGTCCTGTCCTGTCTTGTCCTGCCTTGTCTTGTCCTGCCCTGTCCTTTCCTGTCCTGCCCTGTCCTGTCCTGCCCTGTCTTGTCTTGTCCTGTCCTGTCTTGTCTTGTCCTGTCCTGTCCTGTCCTGTCTTGTCCTGCCTTGTCCTGTCTTGTCCTGCCCTGTCTTGTCCTGCCCTGTCTTGTCCTGCCCTGTCCTGCCCTGCCTTGTCCTGTCCTGTCTTGTCCTGTCCTGCCCTGTCTTGTCCTGCCCTGTCTTGTCCTGCCCTGTCTTGTCTTGTCCTGCCTTGTCCTGCCCTGTCTTGTCCTGCCCTGTCTTGTCCTGTCTTGTCTTGCCTTGCCTTGTCCTGCCTTGTCTTGTCCTGCCCTGCCTTGTCTTGCCCTGTCCTGTCCTGTCCTGTCCTGCCCTGCCCTGCCCTGCCCTGTCCTGTCCTGTCCTGTCTTGTCCTGTCTTGCCTTGTCTTGTCTTGTCTTGTCCTGCCCTGCCCTGCCCTGTCTTGTCTTGCCTTGCCTTGTCCTGCCTTGTCTTGTCCTGCCCTGCCTTGTCTTGCCCTGTCCTGTCCTGTCTTGTAATGCCCTGTCTTTTCCTGCCTTGTCTTGTCCTGTCCTGTCCTGCCCTGTCCTGTCTTGTCCTGCCCTGTCTTGTCTTGTCCTGCCCTGCCCTGCCTTGTCTTGTCCTGCCTTGTCTTGCCTTGTCTTGCCTTGTCCTGCCTTGTCTTGCCTTGTCCTGCCTTGTCTTGCCTTGTCCTGCCTTGTCTTGCCTTGTCCTGCCTTGCCTTGTCCTGCCTTGTCCTGCCCTGCCCTGCCTTGTCTTGCCCTGTCTTGCCCTGTCTTGTCCTGCCTCGTCTTGCCCTGTCTTGCCCTGCCCTGCCCTGCCCTGCCCTGCCCTGTCCTGCCCTGTCCTGCCTTGTCTTGCCCTGTCCTGCCCTGCCCTGTCCTGCCTTGTCCTGCCTTGTCCTGCCTTGTCTTGCCCTGTCCTGCCTTGTCTTGCCTTGTCTTGCCCTGTCCTGTCCTGTCCTGTCCTGTCTTGCCCTGTCTTACCTTGCCTTGTCCTGCCTTGTCTTGCCCTGTCCTGTCCTGCCTTGTCTTGCCCTGTCCTGCCCTGTCCTGCCCTGTCCTGCCTTGTCCTGCCTTGTCCTGCCCTGTCTTGCCCTGTCTTGCCTTGTCCTGCCCTGCCCTGTCCTGTCCTGTCCTGCCCTGCCCTGCCTTGTCTTGCCCTGTCCTGTCTTGTCCTGTCCTGCCCTGTCCTGTCCTGTCCTGTCTTGTACTGCCCTGTCTTGTCCTGCCCTGTCTTGTCTTGTCCTGTCTTGTCCTGCCCTGTCTTGTCCTGCCCTGTCTTGTCCTGTCTTGTCCTGCCCTGCCCTGTCCTGTCCTGTCCTGCCCTGCCCTGCCTTGTCTTGCCCTGTCCTGTCTTGTCCTGTCCTGCCCTGTCCTGTCCTGTCCTGTCTTGTACTGCCCTGTCTTGTCCTGCCCTGTCTTGTCTTGTCCTGTCTTGTCCTGCCCTGTCTTGTCCTGCCCTGTCTTGTCCTGTCTTGTCCTGCCCTGCCTTGTCCTGTCCTGCCCTGTCTTGTCCTGCCCTGTCTTGTCCTGCCCTGTCCTGCCTTGTCCTGCCCTGTCTTGTCCTGTCCTGTCCTGTCTTGCCCTGCCCTGCCCTGCCCTGTCCTGTCTTGTCCTGTCTTTTTTTGCCTTGTCCTGCCTTGTCTTGCCTTGTCTTGTCTTGTCTTGCCTTGTCTTGTCTTGTCCTGCCCTGCCCTGCCCTGTCTTGTCTTGCCTTGTCCTGTCTTGTCTTGCCTTGTCCTGCCCTGCCTTGTCTTGTCTTGTCTTGCCCTGTCCTGTCCTGTCCTGTCTTGTACTGTCTTGTCCTGCCCTGTCTTGTCCTGTCCTGTCCTGTCTTGCCCTGCCCTGCCTTGTCTTGTCCTGTCCTGTCTTGTACTGCCCTGTCTTTTCCTGCCTTGTCTTGTCCTGCCCTGCCCTGTCCTGTCTTGTCCTGTCTTGCCTTGTCTTGTCTTGTCCTGTCCTGTCTTGTACTGTCTTGTCCTGCCCTGTCCTGTCTTGCCCTGCCCTGCCCTGTCCTGTCTTGCCCTGTCCTGTCTTGTCTTGTCTTGTCTTGTCTTGTCCTGCCTTGTCCTGCCCTGCCCTGTCCTGTCCTGTCTTGTCCTGTCTTGCCTTGTCTTGTCTTGTCTTGTCTTGTCTTGCCCTGCCCTACCCTGTCCTGTCCTGCCCTGTCCTGTCCTGTCCTGTCCTGTCCTGTCCTGTCCTGTCCTGTCTTGCCTTGTCTTGTCTTGTCTTGTCTTGTCTTGTCTTGTCTTGCCTTGTCCTGCCCTGCCTTGTCTTGCCCTGTCCTGTCCTGTCTTGTACTGTCTTGTCCTGCCCTGTCTTGTCCTGTCCTGTCTTGCCCTGCCCTGCCCTGTCTTGTCCTGTCTTGTCTTGTCTTGTCTTGTCTTGTCTTGTCCTGTCCTGTCCTGTCCTGTCCTGTCCTGTCCTGTCCTGTCCTGCCCTGCCCTGCCCTGCCCTGCCTTGTCCTGCCCTGCCCTGCCTTGTCCTGCCCTGCCTTGTCTTGTCCTGTCCTGTCTTGTACTGCCCTGTCTTTTCCTGCCTTGTCTTGTCCTGCCCTGCCCTGTCCTGTCTTGTCCTGTCTTGCCTTGTCTTGTCTTGTCCTGTCCTGTCTTGTACTGTCTTGTCCTGCCCTGTCCTGTCTTGCCCTGCCCTGCCCTGTCCTGTCTTGCCCTGTCCTGTCTTGTCTTGTCTTGTCTTGTCTTGTCTTGTCCTGCCTTGTCCTGCCCTGCCCTGTCCTGTCCTGTCTTGTCCTGTCTTGCCTTGTCTTGTCTTGTCTTGTCTTGCCTTGTCCTGCCCTGCCTTGTCTTGCCCTGTCCTGTCCTGTCTTGTACTGTCTTGTCCTGCCCTGTCTTGTCCTGTCCTGTCTTGTCCTGCCCTGCCCTGTCCTGTCCTGTCTTGTCCTGTCTTGCCTTGTCTTGTCTTGTCTTGTCTTGTCTTGTCCTGCCTTGTCCTGCCCTGCCCTGTCCTGTCCTGTCTTGTCCTGTCTTGCCTTGTCTTGTCTTGTCTTGTCTTGCCTTGTCCTGCCCTGCCTTGTCTTGCCCTGTCCTGTCCTGTCTTGTACTGTCTTGTCCTGCCCTGTCTTGTCTTGTCCTGTCCTGTCTTGCCCTGCCCTGCCCTGCCCAGTCCTGTCTTGTCTTGTCTTGTCT
>NC_143038.1:25660000-25707500 GCF_057628025.1 Oncorhynchus mykiss
TGTCCTGTCTTGTCTTGTCTTGTCCTGTCCTGTCCTGTCCTGTCCTGTCTTGTCCTGCCTTGTCTTGTCCTGCCCTGTCCTTTCCTGTCCTGCCCTGTCCTGCCCTGCCCTGTCTTGTCTTGTCTTGTCTTGTCTTGTCCTGTCTTGTCTTGTCCTGTCTTGTCCTGCCCTGTCTTGTCCTGCCCTGTCCTGCCCTGCCTTGTCCTGTCCTGTCTTGTCCTGTCCTGTCTTGTCTTGTCTTGTCCTGTCCTGTCCTGTCCTGTCTTGTCCTGCCTTGTCTTGTCCTGTCTTGTCTTGTCTTGTCCTGTCCTGTCCTGTCATGTCTTGTCCTGCCCTGTCCTGTCTTGTCCTGCCTTGTCCTGTCTTGTCCTGCCCTGTCTTGTCCTGCCCTGTCTTGTCCTGCCCTGTCTTGTCTTGTCCTGCCCTGTCTTGTCTTGTCCTGCCTTGTCCTGCCCTGTCTTGTCCTGCCCTGTCTTGTCCTGTCTTGTCCTGCCCTGTCTTGTCCTGCCCTGTCTTGTCTTGTCTTGTCTTGTCTTGTCTTGTCTTGCCTTGCCTTGCCTTGCCTTGCCTTGCCTTGCCTTGCCTTGCCTTGCCTTGCCTTGCCTTGTCCTGTCCTGTCCTGTCCTGTCCTGTCCTGCCCTGCCCTGCCCTGCCCTGCCCTGCCCTGTCCTGCCTTGTCCTGTCCTGTCCTGCCCTGCCCTGCCCTGCCCTGTCCTGTCCTGTCCTGTCCTGTCCTGTCCTGTCCTGTCCTGTCCTGTCTTGTCTTGTCTTGTCTTGTCTTGTCTTGTCTTGTCTTGTCTTGTCCTGTCCTGTCCTGTCCTGTCCTGTCCTGCCTTGTCTTGTCCTGCCCTGTCCTTTCCTGTCCTGTCCTGCCCTGTCCTGCCTTGTCTTGTCCTGCCCTGCCCTGCCCTGTCCTGTCCTGTCTTGTCTTGTCTTGTCTTGTCTTGTCTTGTCTTGTCCTGTCCTGTCCTGTCCTGTCCTGTCTTGTCTTGTCTTGTCTTGTCTTGTCTTGTCTTGTCTTGTCTTGTCCTGTCCTGTCCTGTCCTGTCCTGTCTTGTCTTGTCTTGTCTTGTCCTGTCCTGTCCTGTCCTGTCTTGTCCTGCCTTGTCTTGTCCTGCCCTGTCCTTTCCTGTCCTGCCCTGTCCTGTCCTGCCCTGCCCTGTCTTGTCTTGTCTTGTCCTGTCTTGTCCTGCCCTGTCTTGTCCTGCCCTGTCTTGTCCTGCCCTGTCCTGCCCTGCCTTGTCCTGTCCTGCCCTGTCTTGCCCTGTCCTGTCCTGTCCTGTCTTGTCCTGTCTTGCCTTGTCTTGTCTTGTCTTGTCCTGCCCTGCCTTGTCTTGCCCTGTCCTGTCTTGTCTTGTCCTGCCCTGTCCTGTCCTGTCCTGTCCTGCCCTGCCCTGCCCTGCCCTGTCCTGTCCTGTCCTGTCTTGTACTGTCTTGTCCTGCCCTGTCTTGTCCTGTCCTGTCTTGCCCTGCCCTGCCCTGCCCTGTCCTGTCCTGTCCTGTCTTGTCTTGTCTTGTCTTGTCTTGTCTTGTCTTGTCCTGTCCTGTCCTGCCCTGCCCTGTCTTGTCTTGTCTTGTCTTGTCCTGTCTTGTCCTGCCCTGTCTTGTCCTGCCCTGTCTTGTCCTGCCCTGTCTTGTCCTGCCCTGTCCTGCCCTGCCTTGTCCTGTCCTGTCCTGCTCTGTCCTGCCCTGTCTTGCCCTGTCCTGTCCTGTCTTGTCTTGTCCTGCCCTGTCCTGTCCTGTCCTGCCCTGCCCTGCCCTGTCCTGTCCTGTCCTGTATTGTACTGTCTTGTCCTGCCCTGTCTTGTCCTGTCCTGTCCTGTCTTGCCCTGCCCTGCCCTGCCCTGTCCTGTCCTGTCTTGTCCTGTCTTTTTTTGCCTTGTCCTGCCTTGTCTTGCCCTGTCCTGTCTTGTACTGCCTTGTCTTGTCCTGCCCTGTCCTGTCCTGTCCTGTCCTGCCCTGTCCTGTCCTGTCCTGTCTTGTACTGCCTTGTCTTGTCCTGCCCTGTCCTTTCCTGTCCTGCCCTGTCCTGTCCTGCCCTGTCTTGTCTTGTCTTGTCTTGTCTTGTCTTGTCCTGTCCTGTCTTGTCTTGTCTTGTCTTGTCCTGTCCTGTCCTGTCCTGTCCTGTCTTGTCCTGCCTTGTCCTGTCTTGTCCTGCCCTGTCTTGTCCTGCCCTGTCTTGTCCTGCCCTGTCCTGCCCTGCCTTGTCCTGTCCTGTCTTGTCCTGTCCTGCCCTGTCTTGTCCTGCCCTGTCTTGTCCTGCCCTGTCTTGTCCTGCCCTGTCTTGTCTTGTCCTGCCTTGTCCTGCCCTGTCTTGTCCTGTCTTGTCTTGTCTTGTCTTGTCCTGCCTTGTCTTGTCCTGCCCTGTCCTTTCCTGTCCTGCCCTGTCCTGTCCTGCCCTGTCTTGTCTTGTCTTGTCTTGTCCTGTCTTGTCTTGTCTTGTCCTGTCCTGTCCTGTCCTGTCCTGTCTTGTCCTGCCTTGTCTTGTCCTGCCCTGTCCTTTCCTGTCCTGCCCTGTCCTGCCCTGCCCTGTCTTGTCTTGTCTTGTCTTGTCCTGTCTTGTCTTGTCCTGTCTTGTCCTGCCCTGTCTTGTCCTGCCCTGTCCTGCCCTGCCTTGTCCTGTCCTGTCTTGTCCTGTCCTGTCTTGTCTTGTCCTGTCCTGTCCTGTCCTGTCTTGTCCTGCCTTGTCTTGTCCTGTCTTGTCTTGTCTTGTCCTGTCCTGTCCTGTCATGTCTTGTCCTGCCCTGTCCTGTCTTGTCCTGCCTTGTCCTGTCTTGTCCTGCCCTGTCTTGTCCTGCCCTGTCTTGTCCTGCCCTGTCTTGTCTTGTCCTGCCCTGTCTTGTCTTGTCCTGCCTTGTCCTGCCCTGTCTTGTCCTGCCCTGTCTTGTCCTGTCTTGTCCTGCCCTGTCTTGTCCTGCCCTGTCTTGTCTTGTCCTGCCTTGTCCTGCCCAGTCTTGTCCTGCCCTGTCTTGTCCTGTCTTGTCCTGCCCTGTCTTGTCCTGCCCTGTCTTGTCCTGTCTTGTCCTGCCCTGTCTTGTCTTGTCCTGCCTTGTCCTGTCCTGTCTTGTCCTGTCCTGCCCTGTCTTGTCCTGCCCTGTCTTGTCCTGCCCTGTCCTGCCCTGTCTTGTCTTGTCCTGCCTTGTCCTGCCCTGTCTTGTCCTGTCTTGTCTTGTCTTGTCTTGTCCTGCCTTGTCTTGTCCTGCCCTGTCCTTTCCTGTCCTGCCCTGTCCTGTCCTGCCCTGTCTTGTCTTGTCCTGTCTTGTCCTGCCCTGTCTTGTCTTGTCCTGCCTTGTCCTGCCCTGTCTTGTCCTGCCCTGTCCTGTCCTGTCTTGTCCTGCCTTGTCTTGTCCTGCCCTGTCCTTTCCTGTCCTACCTGTCCTGTCCTGCCCTGCCCTGTCTTGTCTTGTCCTGTCTTGCCCTGTCTTGTCCTGCCCTGTCTTGTCCTGCCCTGTCTTGTCTTGCCTTGTCCTGCCCTGTCTTGTCCTGCCCTGTCTTGTCCTGTCTTGTCCTGTCCTGCCCTGTCTTGTCCTGTCCTGTCCTGTCTTGTCTTGTCCTGTCCTGTCCTGTCTTGTCCTGCCCTGTCCTGCCCTGCCTTGTCCTGTCTTGTCCTGTCCTGTCCTGTCCTGTCCTGTCCTGTCCTGTCCTGTCCTGTCTTGTCTTGTCTTGTCTTGTCTTGTCTTGTCTTGTCCTGTCCTGTCCTGTCCTGTCCTGTCCTGTCCTGTCCTGTCCTGTCCTGCCCTGCCTTGTCCTGCCCTGTCTTGTCTTGTCTTGTCTTGTCCTGTCTTGTCCTGCCCTGTCCTGTCCTGCCCTGCCCTGTCTTGTCTTGTCCTGTCTTGTACTGCCTTGTCTTGTCCTGCCCTGTCCTGTCTTGTCTTGTCTTGTCCTGTCCTGTCCTGTCCTGTCTTGTCCTGCCTTGTCCTGTCTTGTCCTGCCCTGTCTTGTCCTGCCCTGTCTTGTCCTGCCCTGTCCTGCCCTGCCTTGTCCTGTCCTGTCTTGTCCTGTCCTGCCCTGTCTTGTCCTGCCCTGTCTTGTCCTGCCCTGTCCTGCCCTGTCTTGTCTTGTCCTGCCTTGTCCTGCCCTGTCTTGTCCTGTCTTGTCTTGTCTTGTCTTGTCCTGCCTTGTCTTGTCCTGCCCTGTCCTTTCCTGTCCTGCCCTGTCCTGTCCTGCCCTGTCTTGTCTTGTCTTGTCTTGTCCTGTCCTGTCTTGTCTTGTCTTGTCCTGTCCTGTCCTGTCCTGTCCTGTCCTGTCTTGTCCTGCCTTGTCTTGTCCTGCCCTGTCCTTTCCTGTCCTGCCCTGTCCTGTCCTGCCCTGCCCTGTCTTGTCTTGTCTTGTCTTGTCTTGTCCTGTCTTGTCTTGTCCTGTCTTGTCCTGCCCTGTCTTGTCCTGCCCTGTCCTGCCCTGCCTTGTCCTGTCCTGTCTTGTCCTGTCCTGTCTTGTCTTGTCTTGTCCTGTCCTGTCCTGTCTTGTCCTGCCTTGTCTTGTCCTGTCTTGTCTTGTCTTGTCCTGTCCTGTCCTGTCATGTCTTGTCCTGCCCTGTCCTGTCTTGTCCTGCCTTGTCCTGTCTTGTCCTGCCCTGTCTTGTCCTGCCCTGTCTTGTCCTGCCCTGTCTTGTCTTGTCCTGCCTTGTCCTGCCCTGTCTTGTCCTGCCCTGTCTTGTCCTGTCTTGTCCTGCCCTGTCTTGTCCTGCCCTGTCTTGTCTTGTCCTGCCTTGTCCTGCCCTGTCTTGTCCTGCCCTGTCTTGTCCTGTCTTGTCCTGCCCTGTCTTGTCCTGCCCTGTCTTGTCCTGTCTTGTCCTGCCCTGTCTTGTCTTGTCCTGCCTTGTCCTGCCCTGTCTTGTCCTGCCCTGTCCTGTCCTGTCTTGTCCTGCCTTGTCTTGTCCTGCCCTGTCCTTTCCTGTCCTACCTGTCCTGTCCTGCCCTGCCCTGTCTTGTCTTGTCCTGTCTTGTCCTGTCTTGTCCTGCCCTGTCTTGTCCTGCCCTGTCTTGTCCTGCCCTGTCTTGTCCTGCCTTGTCCTGCCCTGTCTTGTCCTGCCCTGTCTTGTCCTGTCTTGTCCTGTCCTGCCCTGTCTTGTCCTGTCCTGTCCTGTCTTGTCTTGTCCTGTCCTGTCCTGTCTTGTCCTGCCCTGTCCTGCCCTGCCTTGTCCTGTCTTGTCCTGTCCTGTCCTGTCCTGTCCTGTCCTGTCCTGTCTTGTCCTGTCTTGTCTTGTCTTGTCTTGTCTTGTCCTGTCCTGTCCTGTCCTGTCCTGTCCTGTCCTGCCCTGCCTTGTCCTGCCCTGCCCTGTCTTGTCTTGTCTTGTCTTGTCCTGTCTTGTCCTGCCCTGTCCTGTCCTGCCCTGCCCTGTCTTGTCTTGTCCTGTCCTGTCTTGTCTTGTCTTGTCCTGACTTGTCCTGCCCTGTCTTGTCCTGCCCTGTCTTGTCCTGTCTTGTCCTGCCCTGTCTTGTCCTGCCCTGTCTTGTCTTGTCCTGCCCTGTCCTTTCCTGTCCTGCCCTGTCCTGTCCTGCCCTGCCCTGTCTTGTCTTGTCTTGTCTTGTCCTGTCTTGTCCTGCCCTGTCCTGTCCTGCCCTGCCCTGTCTTGTCTTGTCCTGTCCTGTCTTGTCTTGTCTTGTCTTGTCCTGCCTTGTCCTGCCCTGTCTTGTCCTGCCCTGTCTTGTCCTGTCTTGTCCTGCCCTGTCTTGTCCTGCCCTGTCTTGTCTTGTCCTGCCCTGTCCTTTCCTGTCCTGCCCTGTCCTGTCCTGCCCTGCCCTGTCTTGTCTTGTCTTGTCTTGTCTTGTCCTGTCTTGTCCTGCCCTGTCCTGTCCTGCCCTGCCCTGTCTTGTCTTGTCCTGTCCTGTCTTGTCTTGTCTTGTCTTGTCCTGCCTTGTCCTGCCCTGTCTTGTCCTGCCCTGTCTTGTCCTGTCTTGTCCTGCCCTGTCTTGTCCTGCCCTGTCTTGTCTTGTCCTGCCTTGTCCTGCCCTGTCTTGTCCTGCCCTGTCTTGTCCTGTCTTGTCCTGCCCTGTCTTGTCTTGTCCTGCCTTGTCCTGCCCTGTCTTGTCCTGCCCTGTCCTGTCCTGTCTTGTCCTGCCTTGTCTTGTCCTGCCCTGTCCTTTCCTGTCCTGCCCTGTCCTGTCCTGCCCTGTCTTGTCTTGTCCTGTCTTGTCCTGTCTTGTCCTGCCCTGTCTTGTCCTGCCCTGTCTTGTCTTGTCCTGCCTTGTCCTGCCCTGTCTTGTCCTGCCCTGTCTTGTCCTGCCTTGTCTTGCCCTGTCCTGTCCTGTCTTGTACTGCCTTGCCTTGCCTTGCCTTGCCTTGCCTTGCCTTGCCTTGCCTTGCCTTGCCTTGCCTTGCCTGTCCTGCCCTGTCTTGTCTTGTCTTGTCTTGTCCTGTCCTGTCCTGTCCTGTCCTGTCTTGTCCTGCCTTGTCTTGTCCTGCCCTGTCCTTTCCTGTCCTGCCCTGTCCTGTCCTGCCCTGCCCTGTCTTGTCTTGTCTTGTCTTGTCCTGTCTTGTCCTGCCCTGTCCTGTCCTGCCCTGCCCTGTCTTGTCTTGTCCTGTCCTGTCTTGTCTTGTCTTGTCCTGCCTTGTCCTGCCCTGTCTTGTCCTGCCCTGTCTTGTCCTGTCTTGTCCTGCCCTGTCTTGTCCTGCCCTGTCTTGTCTTGTCCTGCCCTGTCCTTTCCTGTCCTGCCCTGTCCTGTCCTGCCCTGCCCTGTCTTGTCTTGTCTTGTCTTGTCTTGTCCTGTCTTGTCCTGCCCTGTCCTGTCCTGCCCTGCCCTGTCTTGTCTTGTCCTGTCCTGTCTTGTCTTGTCTTGTCTTGTCCTGCCTTGTCCTGCCCTGTCTTGTCCTGCCCTGTCTTGTCCTGTCTTGTCCTGCCCTGTCTTGTCCTGCCCTGTCTTGTCTTGTCCTGCCTTGTCCTGCCCTGTCTTGTCCTGCCCTGTCTTGTCCTGTCTTGTCCTGCCCTGTCTTGTCCTGCCCTGTCTTGTCCTGTCTTGTCCTGCCCTGTCTTGTCTTGTCCTGCCTTGTCCTGCCCTGTCTTGTCCTGCCCTGTCCTGTCCTGTCTTGTCCTGCCTTGTCTTGTCCTGCCCTGTCCTTTCCTGTCCTGCCCTGTCCTGTCCTGCCCTGTCTTGTCTTGTCCTGTCTTGTCCTGTCTTGTCCTGCCCTGTCTTGTCCTGCCCTGTCTTGTCTTGTCCTGCCTTGTCCTGCCCTGTCTTGTCCTGCCCTGTCTTGTCCTGCCCTGTCTTGTCCTGCCCTGTCTTGTCCTGTCTTGTCCTGCCCTGTCTTGTCTTGTCCTGCCTTGTCCTGCCCTGTCTTGTCCTGCCCTGTCCTGTCCTGTCTTGTCCTGCCTTGTCTTGTCCTGCCCTGTCCTTTCCTGTCCTGCCCTGTCCTGTCCTGCCCTGTCTTGTCTTGTCCTGTCTTGTCCTGTCTTGTCCTGCCCTGTCTTGTCCTGCCCTGTCTTGTCTTGTCCTGCCTTGTCCTGCCCTGTCTTGTCCTGCCCTGTCTTGTCCTGCCCTGTCTTGTCCTGTCTTGTCCTGTCCTGCCCTGTCTTGTCCTGCCCTGTCTTGTCCTGTCTTGTCCTGTCCTGCCCTGTCCTGCCCTGTCCTGCCCTGTCTTGCCCTGTCTTGCCTTGTCTTGTCTTGTCTTGTCTTGTCCTGCCCTGCCCTGTCTTGTCTTGTCTTGCCTTGTCCTGCCCTGCCTTGTGTTGTCTTGCCCTGTCCTGTCCTGTCCTGTCTTGTACTGTCTTGTCCTAACCTGTCTTGTCCTGTCCTGTCCTGTCTTGCCCTGCCCTGCCCTGCCCTGTCCTGTCCTGTCCTGTCTTGTACTGCCCTGTCTTGTCTTGTCTTGTCTTGTCTTGTCCTGTCTTGTCTTGTCTTGTCTTGTCTTGTCCTGTCTTGTCTTGTCCTGCCCTGTCTTGTCCTGTCTTGTCCTGCCCTGTCTTGTCCTGCCCTGTCTTGTCTTGCCTTGTCCTGCCCTGTCTTGTCCTGCCCTGTCTTGTCCTGTCTTGTCTTGTCCTGCCTTGTCCTGCCCTGTCTTGTCCTGCCCTGTCCTGTCCTGTCTTGTCCTGCCTTGTCTTGTCCTGCCCTGTCCTTTCCTGTCCTGCCCTGTCCTGTCCTGCCCTGTCTTGTCTTGTCCTGTCTTGTCCTGTCTTGTCCTGCCCTGTCTTGTCCTGCCCTGTCTTGTCTTGTCCTGCCTTGTCCTGCCCTGTCCTGCCTTGTCTTGTCTTGTCCTGTCCTGTCTTGTCCTGTCCTGCCTTGTCTTGTCCTGCCCTGTCCTTTCCTGTCCTGCCCTGTCCTGTCCTGTCCTGCCCTGTCTTGTCTTGTCCTGTCTTGTCCTGTCTTGTCCTGCCCTGTCTTGTCTTGTCCTGCCTTGTCCTGCCCTGTCCTGCCTTGTCTTGTCTTGTCCTGTCCTGTCTTGTCCTGTCCTGTCTTGTCCTGTCCTGTCTTGTCCTGTCCTGTCCTGTCTTGTCCTGCCTTGTCTTGTCCTGCCCTGTCCTTTCCTGTCCTGTCCTGCCCTGTCCTGTCCTGTCCTGTCCTGTCCTGTCTTGTACTGCCCTGTCTTGTCCTGCCCTGTCTTGTCCTGCCTTGTCTTGTCCTGCCCTTTCCTGTCCTGCCCTGTCTTGTCTTGTCTTGTCCTGTCTTTTCTTGTCTTGTCCTGTCTTGTCCTGCCTTGTCTTGTCCTGCCCTGTCCTTTCCTGTCCTGCCCTGTCCTGCCCTGTCTTGTCTTGTCTTGTCCTGTCCTGTCTTGTCTTGTCTTGTCCTGTCCTGTCCTGTCCTGTCTTGTCCTGCCTTGTCTTGTCCTGCCCTGTCCTTTCCTGTCCTGCCCTGTCCTGTCCTGCCCTGTCTTGTCTTGTCTTGTCCTGTCCTGTCTTGTCCTGTCCTGTCCTGTCCTGTCCTGTCTTGTCCTGCCTTGTCTTGTCCTGCCCTGTCCTTTCCTGTCCTGCCCTGTCCTGTCCTGCCCTGCCCTGTCTTGTCTTGTCTTGTCTTGTCTTGTCCTGTCTTGTCCTGCCCTGTCCTGCCCTGCCTTGTCCTGTCCTGTCTTGTCCTGTCCTGTCTTGTCTTGTCTTGTCTTGTCCTGCCTTGTCCTGCCCTGTCTTGTCCTGCCCTGTCTTGTCTTGTCTTGTCTTGTCTTGTCCTGTCTTGTCCTGCCCTGTCCTGCCCTGCCTTGTCCTGTCCTGTCTTGTCCTGTCCTGTCTTGTCTTGTCTTGTCTTGTCCTGCCTTGTCCTGCCCTGTCTTGTCCTGCCCTGTCTTGTCTTGTCCTGCCTTGTCCTGCCCTGTCTTGTCCTGCCCTGTCTTGTCCTGTCTTGTCCTGCCCTGTCTTGTCCTGTCCTGTCTTGTCCTGTCTTGTCCTGCCCTGTCTTGTCTTGTCCTGCCTTGTCCTGCCCTGTCTTGTCCTGCCCTGTCCTGTCCTGTCTTGTCCTGCCCTGTCTTGTCTTGTCCTGCCTTGTCCTGCCCTGTCTTGTCCTGCCCTGTCCTTTCCTGTCCTGCCCTGTCCTGTCCTGCCCTGTCTTGTCTTGTCCTGTCTTGTCCTGTCTTGTCCTGCCCTGTCTTGTCCTGCCCTGTCTTGTCTTGTCCTGCCTTGTCCTGCCCTGTCTTGTCCTGCCCTGTCTTGTCCTGCCCTGTCTTGTCCTGTCTTGTCCTGTCCTGCCCTGTCTTGTCCTGCCCTGTCTTGTCCTGTCTTGTCCTGTCCTGCCCTGTCCTGCCCTGTCCTGCCCTGTCTTGCCCTGTCTTGCCTTGTCTTGTCTTGTCTTGTCCTGCCCTGCCCTGCCCTGTCTTGTCTTGTCTTGCCTTGTCCTGCCCTGCCTTGTGTTGTCTTGCCCTGTCCTGTCCTGTCCTGTCTTGTACTGTCTTGTCCTAACCTGTCTTGTCCTGTCCTGTCCTGTCTTGCCCTGCCCTGCCCTGCCCTGTCCTGTCCTGTCTTGTACTGCCTTGTCTTGTCCTGCCTTGTCCTGTCCTGTCCTGCCCTGCCCTGCCCTGCCCTGTCTTGTCTTGTCTTGTCTTGTCTTGTCTTGTCTTGTCTTGTCCTGTCCTGTCCTGTCCTGTCCTGTCCTGTCCTGTCCTGTCTTGTCCTGCCTTGTCTTGTCCTGCCCTGTCCTTTCCTGTCTTGTCCTGTCCTGTCTTGTCTTGTCTTGTCCTGTCCTGTCTTGTCTTGTCCTGTCCTGTCCTGTCCTGTCCTGTCTTGTCCTGCCTTGTCTTGTCCTGCCCTGTCCTTTCCTGTCTTGTCTTGTCTTGTCTTGTCTTGTCTTGTCCTGTCCTGTCTTGTCTTGTCTTGTCCTGCCCTGTCCTTTCCTGTCCTGCCCTGTCCTGTCCTGCCTTGTCTTGTCTTGTCCTGTCCTGTCTTGTCTTGTCTTGTCCTGTCCTGTCCTGTCTTGTCCTGTCCTGTCCTGTCTTGTCCTGTCCTGCCCTGTCCTGTCCTGTCCTGTCTTGTACTGCCCTGTCTTGTCCTGCCCTGTCCTGTCCTGCCCTGTCTTGTCTTGTCTTGTCTTGTCCTGTCCTGTCTTGTCTTGTCTTGTCCTGTCCTGTCCTGTCTTGTCCTGCCTTGTCTTGTCCTGCCCTGTCCTTTCCTGTCCTGCCCTGTCCTGTCCTGCCCTGTCTTGTCTTGTCTTGTCCTGTCCTGTCTTGTCTTGTCTTGTCCTGTCCTGTCCTGTCCTGTCTTGTCCTGCCTTGTCTTGTCCTGCCCTGTCCTTTCCTGTCCTGCCCTGTCCTGTCCTGCCCTGCCCTGTCTTGTCTTGTCTTGTCTTGTCCTGTCTTGTCCTGCCCTGTCCTGCCCTGCCTTGTCCTGTCCTGTCTTGTCCTGTCCTGTCTTGTCTTGTCTTGTCCTGTCCTGTCCTGTCCTGTCCTGTCTTGTCCTGCCTTGTCTTGTCCTGCCCTGTCCTGTCTTGTCCTGCCTTGTCCTGTCTTGTCCTGCCCTGTCTTGTCCTGCCCTGTCTTGTCCTGCCCTGTCTTGTCTTGTCCTGCCTTGTCCTGCCCTGTCTTGTCCTGCCCTGTCTTGTCCTGTCTTGTCCTGCCCTGTCTTGTCCTGCCCTGTCTTGTCTTGCCTTGTCCTGCCCTGTCTTGTCCTGCCCTGTCTTGTCCTGTCTTGTCCTGCCCTGTCTTGTCCTGCCCTGTCTTGTCCTGTCTTGTCCTGCCCTGTCTTGTCTTGTCCTGCCTTGTCCTGCCCTGTCTTGTCCTGCCCTGTCCTGTCCTGTCTTGTCCTGCCTTGTCTTGTCCTGCCCTGTCCTTTCCTGTCCTGCCCTGTCCTGTCCTGCCCTGTCTTGTCTTGTCCTGTCTTGTCCTGTCTTGTCCTGCCCTGTCTTGTCCTGCCCTGTCTTGTCTTGTCCTGCCTTGTCCTGCCCTGTCTTGTCCTGCCCTGTCTTGTCCTGCCCTGTCTTGTCCTGTCTTGTCCTGTCCTGCCCTGTCTTGTCCTGCCCTGTCTTGTCCTGTCTTGTCCTGTCCTGCCCTGTCCTGCCCTGTCCTGCCCTGTCTTGCCCTGTCTTGCCTTGTCTTGTCTTGTCTTGTCCTGCCCTGCCCTGCCCTGTCTTGTCTTGTCTTGCCTTGTCCTGCCCTGCCTTGTGTTGTCTTGCCCTGTCCTGTCCTGTCCTGTCTTGTACTGTCTTGCCCTGTCCTGTCTTGTCCTGTCCTGTCCTGTCTTGCCCTGCCCTGCCCTGCCCTGTCCTGTCCTGTCTTGTACTGCATTGTCTTGTCCTGTCCTGTCCTGTCCTGCCTTGTCTTGTCTTGTCCTGCCTTGTCCTGTCCTGTCCTGCCCTGCCCTGCCTTGTCTTGTCTTGTCTTGTCTTGTCTTGTCTTGTCTTGTCTTGTCTTGTCTTGTCTTGTCTTGTCCTGTCCTGTCCTGTCCTGTCTTGTCCTGCCTTGTCTTGTCCTGCCCTGTCCTTTCCTGTCTTGTCCTGTCCTGTCTTGTCTTGTCTTGTCCTGTCCTGTCTTGTCTTGTCCTGTCCTGTCCTGTCCTGTCTTGTCCTGCCTTGTCTTGTCCTGCCCTGTCCTTTCCTGTCTTGTCTTGTCTTGTCTTGTCTTGTCCTGTCCTGTCTTGTCTTGTCTTGTCCTGCCCTGTCCTTTCCTGTCCTGCCCTGTCCTGTCCTGTCTTGTCCTGTCCTGTCTTGTCCTGTCCTGTCCTGTCTTGTCCTGTCCTGTCTTGTCTTGTCCTGTCCTGTCCTGTCCTGTCTTGTCCTGCCCTGCCTTGTCTTGCCCTGTCCTGTCTTGTCCTGTCCTGCCCTGTCCTGTCCTGTCCTGTCTTGTACTGCCCTGTCTTGTCCTGCCCTGTCCTGCCCTGTCTTGTCTTGTCTTGTCTTGTCCTGTCTTTTCTTGTCTTGTCCTGTCTTGTCCTGCCTTGTCTTGTCCTGCCCTGTCCTTTCCTGTCCTGCCCTGTCCTGTCCTGCCCTGTCTTGTCTTGTCTTGTCTTGTCCTGTCCTGTCTTGTCTTGTCTTGTCCTGTCCTGTCCTGTTCTGTCTTGTCCTGCCTTGTCTTGTCCTGCCCTGTCCTTTCCTGTCCTGCCCTGTCCTGTCCTGCCCTGTCTTGTCTTGTCTTGTCTTGTCCTGTCCTGTCTTGTCTTGTCTTGTCCTGTCCTGTCCTGTCCTGTCTTGTCCTGCCCTGTCCTTTCCTGTCCTGCCCTGTCCTGTCCTGCCCTGCCCTGTCTTGTCTTGTCTTGTCTTGTCTTGTCCTGTCTTGTCCTGCCCTGTCCTGCCCTGCCTTGTCCTGTCCTGTCTTGTCCTGTCCTGTCTTGTCTTGTCTTGTCCTGTCCTGTCCTGTCTTGTCCTGCCTTGTCTTGTCCTGCCCTGTCCTGTCTTGTCCTGCCTTGTCCTGTCTTGTCCTGCCCTGTCTTGTCCTGCCCTGTCTTGTCCTGCCCTGTCTTGTCTTGTCCTGCCTTGTCCTGCCCTGTCTTGTCCTGCCCTGTCTTGTCCTGTCTTGTCCTGCCCTGTCTTGTCCTGCCCTGTCTTGTCTTGCCTTGTCCTGCCCTGTCTTGTCCTGCCCTGTCTTGTCCTGTCTTGTCCTGCCCTGTCTTGTCCTGCCCTGTCTTGTCCTGTCTTGTCCTGCCCTGTCTTGTCTTGTCCTGCCTTGTCCTGCCCTGTCTTGTCCTGCCCTGTCCTGTCCTGTCTTGTCCTGCCTTGTCTTGTCCTGCCCTGTCCTTTCCTGTCCTGCCCTGTCCTGTCCTGCCCTGTCTTGTCTTGTCCTGTCTTGTCCTGTCTTGTCCTGCCCTGTCTTGTCCTGCCCTGTCTTGTCTTGTCCTGCCTTGTCCTGCCCTGTCCTGCCTTGTCTTGTCTTGTCCTGTCCTGTCTTGTCCTGTCCTGTCTTGTCCTGTCCTGTCTTGTCCTGTCCTGTCCTGTCTTGTCCTGCCTTGTCTTGTCCTGCCCTGTCCTTTCCTGTCCTGTCCTGCCCTGTCCTGTCCTGTCCTGTCCTGTCCTGTCTTGTACTGCCCTGTCTTGTCCTGCCCTGTCTTGTCCTGCCTTGTCTTGTCCTGCCCTGTCCTGTCCTGTCCTGTCCTGTCCTGTCCTGTCTTGTACTGCCCTGTCTTGTCCTGCCCTGTCTTGTCCTGCCTTGTCTTGTCCTGTCCTGTCCTGCCCTGTCCTGTCCTGTCCTGTCTTGTCCTGTCTTGTCCTGCCCTGTCTTGTCCTGCCCTGTCTTGTCTTGTCCTGCCTTGTCCTGCCCTGTCCTGCCTTGTCTTGTCTTGTCCTGTCCTGTCTTGTCCTGTCCTGTCTTGTCCTGTCCTGTCTTGTCCTGTCCTGTCCTGTCTTGTCCTGCCTTGTCTTGTCCTGCCCTGTCCTTTCCTGTCCTGTCCTGCCCTGTCCTGTCCTGTCCTGTCCTGTCCTGTCTTGTACTGCCCTGTCTTGTCCTGCCCTGTCTTGTCCTGCCTTGTCTTGTCCTGCCCTGTCCTTTCCTGTCCTGCCCTGTCCTGTCCTGCCCTGTCTTGTCTTGTCTTGTCCTGTCCTGTCTTGTCTTGTCTTGTCCTGTCCTGTCCTGTCCTGTCTTGTCCTGCCTTGTCTTGTCCTGCCCTGTCCTTTCCTGTCCTGCCCTGTCCTGTCCTGCCCTGCCCTGTCTTGTCTTGTCTTGTCGTCTTGTCCTGTCTTGTCCTGCCCTGTCCTGTCCTGCCCTGCCCTGTCTTGTCTTGTCCTGTCCTGTCTTGTCTTGTCTTGTCCTGCCTTGTCCTGCCCTGTCTTGTCCTGCCCTGTCTTGTCCTGTCTTGTCCTGCCCTGTCTTGTCCTGCCCTGTCTTGTCTTGTCCTGCCTTGTCCTGCCCTGTCTTGTCCTGCCCTGTCTTGTCCTGTCTTGTCCTGCCCTGTCTTGTCCTGCCCTGTCTTGTCCTGTCTTGTCCTGCCCTGTCTTGTCCTGCCCTGTCCTGTCCTGTCTTGTCCTGCCTTGTCTTGTCCTGCCCTGTCCTTTCCTGTCCTGCCCTGTCCTGTCCTGCCCTGTCTTGTCCTGCCCTGTCTTGTCCTGTCTTGTCCTGCCCTGTCTTGTCCTGCCCTGTCTTGTCTTGTCCTGCCTTGTCCTGCCCTGTCTTGTCCTGCCCTGTCTTGTCCTGTCTTGTCCTGCCCTGTCTTGTCCTGCCCTGTCTTGTCCTGTCTTGTCCTGCCCTGTCTTGTCTTGTCCTGCCTTGTCTTGTCCTGCCCTGTCCTTTCCTGTCCTGCCCTGTCCTGTCCTGCCCTGTCTTGTCTTGTCCTGTCTTGTCCTGTCTTGTCCTGCCCTGTCTTGTCCTGCCCTGTCTTGTCTTGTCCTGCCTTGTCCTGCCCTGTCTTGTCCTGCCCTGTCTTGTCCTGCCCTGTCTTGTCCTGTCTTGTCCTGTCCTGCCCTGTCTTGTCCTGCCCTGTCTTGTCCTGTCTTGTCCTGTCCTGCCCTGTCCTGCCCTGTCTTGCCTTGTCTTGTCTTGTCTTGCCTTGTCCTGCCCTGCCTTGTGTTGTCTTGCCCTGTCCTGTCCTGTCCTGTCTTGTACTGTCTTGTCCTAACCTGTCTTGTCCTGTCCTGTCCTGTCTTGCCCTGCCCTGCCCTGCCCTGTCCTGTCCTGTCTTGTCTTGTCTTGTCTTGTCCTGTCCTGCCCTGCCCTGCCTTGTCTTGTCTTGTCTTGTCTTGTCTTGTCTTGTCTTGTCTTGTCCTGCCTTGTCCTGCCCTGTCTTGTCCTGCCCTGTCTTGTCCTGTCTTGTCCTGCCCTGTCTTGTCCTGCCCTGTCTTGTCCTGTCTTGTCCTGCCCTGTCTTGTCTTGTCCTGCCTTGTCCTGCCCTGTCTTGTCCTGCCCTGTCCTGTCCTGTCTTGTCCTGCCTTGTCTTGTCCTGCCCTGTCCTGTCCTGCCCTGTCTTGTCTTGTCTTGTCCTGTCTTTTCTTGTCTTGTCCTGTCTTGTCCTGCCTTGTCTTGTCCTGCCCTGTCCTTTCCTGTCCTGCCCTGTCCTGTCCTGCCCTGTCTTGTCTTGTCTTGTCCTGTCCTGTCTTGTCTTGTCTTGTCCTGTCCTGTCCTGTCCTGTCTTGTCCTGCCTTGTCTTGTCCTGCCCTGTCCTTTCCTGTCCTGCCCTGTCCTGTCCTGCCCTGCCCTGTCTTGTCTTGTCTTGTCGTCTTGTCCTGTCTTGTCCTGCCCTGTCCTGTCCTGCCCTGCCCTGTCTTGTCTTGTCCTGTCCTGTCTTGTCTTGTCTTGTCCTGCCTTGTCCTGCCCTGTCTTGTCCTGCCCTGTCTTGTCCTGTCTTGTCCTGCCCTGTCTTGTCCTGCCCTGTCTTGTCTTGTCCTGCCTTGTCCTGCCCTGTCTTGTCCTGCCCTGTCTTGTCCTGTCTTGTCCTGCCCTGTCTTGTCCTGCCCTGTCTTGTCCTGTCTTGTCCTGCCCTGTCTTGTCTTGTCCTGCCTTGTCCTGCCCTGTCTTGTCCTGCCCTGTCCTGTCCTGTCTTGTCCTGCCTTGTCTTGTCCTGCCCTGTCCTTTCCTGTCCTGCCCTGTCCTGTCCTGCCCTGTCTTGTCTTGTCCTGTCTTGTCCTGTCTTGTCCTGCCCTGTCTTGTCCTGCCCTGTCTTGTCTTGTCCTGCCTTGTCCTGCCCTGTCTTGTCCTGCCCTGTCTTGTCCTGTCTTGTCCTGCCCTGTCTTGTCCTGCCCTGTCTTGTCCTGTCTTGTCCTGCCCTGTCTTGTCTTGTCCTGCCTTGTCTTGTCCTGCCCTGTCCTTTCCTGTCCTGCCCTGTCCTGTCCTGCCCTGTCTTGTCTTGTCCTGTCTTGTCCTGTCTTGTCCTGCCCTGTCTTGTCCTGCCCTGTCTTGTCTTGTCCTGCCTTGTCCTGCCCTGTCTTGTCCTGCCCTGTCTTGTCCTGCCCTGTCTTGTCCTGTCTTGTCCTGTCCTGCCCTGTCTTGTCCTGCCCTGTCTTGTCCTGTCTTGTCCTGTCCTGCCCTGTCCTGCCCTGTCTTGCCTTGTCTTGTCTTGTCTTGCCTTGTCCTGCCCTGCCTTGTGTTGTCTTGCCCTGTCCTGTCCTGTCCTGTCTTGTACTGTCTTGTCCTAACCTGTCTTGTCCTGTCCTGTCCTGTCTTGCCCTGCCCTGCCCTGCCCTGTCCTGTCCTGTCTTGTCTTGTCTTGTCTTGTCTTGTCCTGTCCTGTCCTGTCCTGCCTTGTCTTGTCTTGTCTTGTCCTGCCTTGTCCTGTCCTGCCCTGCCCTGCCTTGTCTTGTCTTGTCTTGTCTTGTCTTGTCTTGTCTTGTCTTGTCTTGTCTTGTCCTGCCTTGTCCTGCCCTGTCTTGTCCTGCCCTGTCTTGTCCTGTCTTGTCCTGCCCTGTCTTGTCCTGCCCTGTCTTGTCCTGTCTTGTCCTGCCCTGTCTTGTCTTGTCCTGCCTTGTCCTGCCCTGTCTTGTCCTGCCCTGTCCTGTCCTGTCTTGTCCTGCCTTGTCTTGTCCTGCCCTGTCCTTTCCTGTCCTGCCCTGTCCTGTCCTGCCCTGTCTTGTCTTGTCCTGTCTTGTCCTGTCTTGTCCTGCCCTGTCTTGTCCTGCCCTGTCTTGTCTTGTCCTGCCTTGTCCTGCCCTGTCTTGTCCTGCCCTGTCTTGTCCTGCCCTGTCTTGTCCTGCCCTGTCTTGTCCTGTCTTGTCCTGCCCTGTCTTGTCTTGTCCTGCCTTGTCCTGCCCTGTCTTGTCCTGCCCTGTCCTGTCCTGTCTTGTCCTGCCTTGTCTTGTCCTGCCTTGTCCTGTCCTGTCCTGCCCTGCCCTGCCCTGCCTTGTCTTGTCTTGTCTTGTCTTGTCTTGTCTTGTCTTGTCTTGTCTTGTCCTGTCCTGTCCTGTCCTGTCCTGTCCTGTCCTGTCCTGTCCTGTCCTGTCTTGTCCTGCCTTGTCTTGTCCTGCCCTGTCCTTTCCTGTCTTGTCCTGTCCTGTCTTGTCTTGTCTTGTCCTGTCCTGTCTTGTCTTGTCCTGTCCTGTCCTGTCCTGTCCTGTCTTGCCTTGTCTTGTCCTGCCCTGTCCTTTCCTGTCTTGTCTTGTCTTGTCTTGTCTTGTCTTGTCTTGTCTTGTCCTGTCCTGTCTTGTCTTGTCTTGTCCTGCCCTGTCCTTTCCTGTCCTGCCCTGTCCTGTCCTGCCTTGTCTTGTCTTGTCTTGTCCTGTCCTGTCTTGTCTTGTCCTGTCCTGTCCTGTCTTGTCCTGTCCTGTCCTGTCCTGTCCTGTCCTGTCTTGTCCTGTCCTGTCTTGTCCTGCCCTGCCTTGTCTTGCCCTGTCCTGTCTTGTCCTGTCCTGCCCTGTCCTGTCCTGTCCTGTCTTGTACTGCCCTGTCTTGTCCTGCCCTGTCCTGTCCTGCCCTGTCTTGTCTTGTCTTGTCTTGTCCTGTCTTTTCTTGTCTTGTCCTGTCTTGTCCTGCCTTGTCTTGTCCTGCCCTGTCCTTTCCTGTCCTGCCCTGTCCTGTCCTGCCCTGTCTTGTCTTGTCTTGTCTTGTCCTGTCCTGTCTTGTCTTGTCTTGTCCTGTCCTGTCCTGTCCTGTCTTGTCCTGCCTTGTCTTGTCCTGCCCTGTCCTTTCCTGTCCTGCCCTGTCCTGTCCTGCCCTGTCTTGTCTTGTCTTGTCCTGTCCTGTCTTGTCTTGTCTTGTCCTGTCCTGTCCTGTCCTGTCTTGTCCTGCCTTGTCTTGTCCTGCCCTTTCCTGTCCTGCCCTGTCCTGTCCTGCCCTGCCCTGTCTTGTCTTGTCTTGTCTTGTCTTGTCCTGTCTTGTCCTGCCCTGTCCTGCCCTGCCTTGTCCTGTCCTGTCTTGTCCTGTCCTGTCTTGTCTTGTCTTGTCCTGTCCTGTCCTGTCCTGTCCTGTCTTGTCCTGCCTTGTCTTGTCCTGCCCTGTCCTGTCTTGTCCTGCCTTGTCCTGTCTTGTCCTGCCCTGTCTTGTCCTGCCCTCTCTTGTCCTGCCCTGTCTTGTCTTGTCCTGCCTTGTCCTGCCCTGTCTTGTCCTGCCCTGTCTTGTCCTGTCTTGTCCTGCCCTGTCTTGTCCTGCCCTGTCTTGTCTTGCCTTGTCCTGCCCTGTCTTGTCCTGCCCTGTCTTGTCCTGTCTTGTCCTGCCCTGTCTTGTCCTGCCCTGTCTTGTCCTGTCTTGTCCTGCCCTGTCTTGTCTTGTCCTGCCTTGCCCTGCCTTGTGTTGTCTTGCCCTGTCCTGTCCTGTCCTGTCTTGTACTGTCTTGTCCTAACCTGTCTTGTCCTGTCCTGTCCTGTCTTGCCCTGCCCTGCCCTGCCCTGTCCTGTCCTGTCTTGTACTGCCTTGTCTTGTCCTGTCCTGTCCTGTCCTGTCCTGCCTTGTCTTGTCTTGTCCTGCCTTGTCCTGTCCTGTCCTGCCCTGCCCTGCCTTGTCTTGTCTTGTCTTGTCTTGTCTTGTCTTGTCTTGTCTTGTCTTGTCTTGTCTTGTCTTGTCTTGTCCTGTCCTGTCCTGTCCTGTCCTGTCTTGTCCTGCCTTGTCTTGTCCTGCCCTGTCCTTTCCTGTCTTGTCCTGTCCTGTCTTGTCTTGTCTTGTCCTGTCCTGTCTTGTCTTGTCCTGTCCTGTCCTGTCCTGTCTTGTCCTGCCTTGTCTTGTCCTGCCCTGTCCTTTCCTGTCTTGTCTTGTCTTGTCTTGTCTTGTCTTGTCTTGTCTTGTCTTGTCCTGTCCTGTCTTGTCTTGTCCTGCCCTGTCCTTTCCTGTCCTGCCCTGTCCTGTCCTGCCTTGTCTTGTCTTGTCCTGTCCTGTCTTGTCTTGTCCTGTCCTGTCCTGTCTTGTCCTGTCCTGTCTTGTCTTGTCCTGTCCTGTCCTGTCCTGTCCTGTCTTGTCCTGCCCTGCCTTGTCTTGCCCTGTCCTGTCTTGTCCTGTCCTGCCCTGTCCTGTCCTGTCCTGTCTTGTACTGCCCTGTCTTGTCCTGCCCTGTCCTGTCCTGCCCTGTCTTGTCTTGTCTTGTCTTGTCCTGTCTTTTCTTGTCTTGTCCTGTCTTGTCCTGCCTTGTCTTGTCCTGCCCTGTCCTTTCCTGTCCTGCCCTGTCCTGTCCTGCCCTGTCTTGTCTTGTCTTGTCTTGTCCTGTCCTGTCTTGTCTTGTCTTGTCCTGTCCTGTCCTGTCCTGTCTTGTCCTGCCTTGTCTTGTCCTGCCCTGTCCTTTCCTGTCCTGCCCTGTCCTGTCCTGCCCTGTCTTGTCTTGTCTTGTCCTGTCCTGTCTTGTCTTGTCTTGTCCTGTCCTGTCCTGTCCTGTCTTGTCCTGCCTTGTCTTGTCCTGCCCTGTCCTTTCCTGTCCTGCCCTGTCCTGTCCTGCCCTGCCCTGTCTTGTCTTGTCTTGTCTTGTCTTGTCCTGTCTTGTCCTGCCCTGTCCTGCCCTGCCATGTCCTGTCCTGTCTTGTCCTGTCCTGTCTTGTCTTGTCTTGTCCTGTCCTGTCCTGTCTTGTCCTGCCTTGTCTTGTCCTGCCCTGTCCTGTCTTGTCCTGCCTTGTCCTGTCTTGTCCTGCCCTGTCTTGTCCTGCCCTGTCTTGTCCTGCCCTGTCTTGTCTTGTCCTGCCTTGTCCTGCCCTGTCTTGTCCTGCCCTGTCTTGTCCTGTCTTGTCCTGCCCTGTCTTGTCCTGCCCTGTCTTGTCTTGCCTTGTCCTGCCCTGTCTTGTCCTGCCCTGTCTTGTCCTGTCTTGTCCTGCCCTGTCTTGTCCTGCCCTGTCTTGTCCTGTCTTGTCCTGCCCTGTCTTGTCTTGTCCTGCCTTGTCCTGCCCTGTCTTGTCCTGCCCTGTCCTGTCCTGTCTTGTCCTGCCTTGTCTTGTCCTGCCCTGTCCTTTCCTGTCCTGCCCTGTCCTGTCCTGCCCTGTCTTGTCTTGTCCTGTCTTGTCCTGTCTTGTCCTGCCCTGTCTTGTCCTGCCCTGTCTTGTCTTGTCCTGCCTTGTCCTGCCCTGTCCTGCCTTGTCTTGTCTTGTCCTGTCCTGTCTTGTCCTGTCCTGTCTTGTCCTGTCCTGTCTTGTCCTGTCCTGTCCTGTCTTGTCCTGCCTTGTCTTGTCCTGCCCTGTCCTTTCCTGTCCTGTCCTGCCCTGTCCTGTCCTGTCCTGTCCTGTCCTGTCTTGTACTGCCCTGTCTTGTCCTGCCCTGTCTTGTCCTGCCTTGTCTTGTCCTGCCCTGTCCTGTCCTGCCCTGTCTTGCCTTGTCTTGTCCTGTCTTTTCTTGTCTTGTCCTGTCTTGTCCTGCCTTGTCTTGTCCTGCCCTGCCCTGTCCTGTCCTGCCCTGTCTTGTCTTGTCTTGTCCTGTCCTGTCTTGTCTTGTCCTGTCCTGTCCTGTCTTGTCTTGTCCTGTCCTGTCCTGTCCTGTCTTGTCCTGCCTTGTCTTGTCCTGCCCTGTCCTTTCCTGTCCTGCCCTGTCCTGTCCTGCCCTGCCCTGTCTTGTCTTGTCTTGTCGTCTTGTCCTGTCTTGTCCTGCCCTGTCCTGTCCTGCCCTGCCCTGTCTTGTCTTGTCCTGTCCTGTCTTGTCTTGTCTTGTCCTGCCTTGTCCTGCCCTGTCTTGTCCTGCCCTGTCTTGTCCTGTCTTGTCCTGCCCTGTCTTGTCCTGCCCTGTCTTGTCTTGTCCTGCCTTGTCCTGCCCTGTCTTGTCCTGCCCTGTCTTGTCCTGTCTTGTCCTGCCCTGTCTTGTCCTGCCCTGTCTTGTCCTGTCTTGTCCTGCCCTGTCTTGTCTTGTCCTGCCTTGTCCTGCCCTGTCTTGTCCTGCCCTGTCCTGTCCTGTCTTGTCCTGCCTTGTCTTGTCCTGCCCTGTCCTTTCCTGTCCTGCCCTGTCCTGTCCTGCCCTGTCTTGTCTTGTCCTGTCTTGTCCTGCCCTGTCTTGTCCTGCCCTGTCTTGTCTTGTCCTGCCTTGTCCTGCCCTGTCTTGTCCTGCCCTGTCTTGTCCTGTCTTGTCCTGCCCTGTCTTGTCCTGCCCTGTCTTGTCCTGTCTTGTCCTGCCCTGTCTTGTCTTGTCCTGCCTTGTCCTGCCCTGTCTTGTCCTGCCCTGTCCTGTCCTGTCTTGTCCTGCCTTGTCTTGTCCTGCCCTGTCCTTTCCTGTCCTGCCCTGTCCTGTCCTGCCCTGTCTTGTCTTGTCCTGTCTTGTCCTGTCTTGTCCTGCCCTGTCTTGTCCTGCCCTGTCTTGTCTTGTCCTGCCTTGTCCTGCCCTGTCTTGTCCTGCCCTGTCTTGTCCTGCCCTGTCTTGTCCTGCCCTGTCTTGTCCTGCCCTGTCTTGTCCTGCCCTGTCTTGTCCTGTCTTGTCCTGTCCTGCCCTGTCCTGCCCTGTCCTGCCCTGTCTTGCCCTGTCTTGCCTTGTCTTGTCTTGTCTTGTCTTGTCCTGCCCTGCCCTGCCCTGTCTTGTCTTGTCTTGCCTTGTCCTGCCCTGCCTTGTGTTGTCTTGCCCTGTCCTGTCCTGTCCTGTCTTGTACTGTCTTGTCCTAACCTGTCTTGTCCTGTCCTGTCCTGTCTTGCCCTGCCCTGCCCTGCCCTGTCCTGTCCTGTCTTGTCTTGTCTTGTCTTGTCTTGTCTTGTCCTGTCCTGTCCTGTCCTGCCTTGTCTTGTCTTGTCTTGTCCTGCCTTGTCCTGTCCTGCCCTGCCCTGTCTTGTCTTGTCTTGTCTTGTCTTGTCTTGTCTTGTCTTGTCTTGTCTTGTCTTGTCTTGTCCTGCCTTGTCCTGCCCTGTCTTGTCCTGCCCTGTCTTGTCCTGTCTTGTCCTGCCCTGTCTTGTCCTGCCCTGTCTTGTCCTGTCTTGTCCTGCCCTGTCTTGTCTTGTCCTGCCTTGTCCTGCCCTGTCTTGTCCTGCCCTGTCCTGTCCTGTCTTGTCCTGCCTTGTCTTGTCCTGCCCTGTCCTTTCCTGTCCTGCCCTGTCCTGTCCTGCCCTGTCTTGTCTTGTCCTGTCTTGTCCTGTCTTGTCCTGCCCTGTCTTGTCCTGCCCTGTCTTGTCTTGTCCTGCCTTGTCCTGCCCTGTCTTGTCCTGCCCTGTCTTGTCCTGCCCTGTCTTGTCCTGCCCTGTCTTGTCCTGTCTTGTCCTGCCCTGTCTTGTCTTGTCCTGCCTTGTCCTGCCCTGTCTTGTCCTGCCCTGTCCTGTCCTGTCTTGTCCTGCCTTGTCTTGTCCTGCCCTGTCCTTTCCTGTCCTGCCCTGTCCTGTCCTGCCCTGTCTTGTCTTGTCCTGTCTTGTCCTGTCTTGTCCTGCCCTGTCTTGTCCTGCCCTGTCTTGTCTTGTCCTGCCTTGTCCTGCCCTGTCTTGTCCTGCCCTGTCTTGTCCTGCCCTGTCTTGTCCTGTCTTGTCCTGTCCTGCCCTGTCTTGTCCTGCCCTGTCTTGTCCTGTCTTGTCCTGTCTTGTCCTGCCCTGTCTTGTCCTGCCCTGTCTTGTCTTGTCCTGCCTTGTCCTGCCCTGTCTTGTCCTGCCCTGTCTTGTCCTGCCCTGTCTTGTCCTGTCTTGTCCTGTCCTGCCCTGTCTTGTCCTGCCCTGTCTTGTCCTGTCTTGTCCTGTCCTGCCCTGTCCTGCCCTGTCCTGCCCTGTCTTGCCCTGTCTTGCCTTGTCTTGTCTTGTCCTGCCCTGCCCTGCCCTGTCTTGTCTTGTCTTGCCTTGTCCTGCCCTGCCTTGTGTTGTCTTGCCCTGTCCTGTCCTGTCCTGTCTTGTACTGTCTTGTCCTAACCTGTCTTGTCCTGTCCTGTCCTGTCTTGCCCTGCCCTGCCCTGCCCTGTCCTGTCCTGTCCTGTCTTGTACTGCCCTGTCTTGTCTTGTCTTGTCTTGTCTTGTCCTGTCTTGTCTTGTCTTGTCTTGTCTTGTCCTGTCTTGTCTTGTCCTGCCCTGTCTTGTCCTGTCTTGTCCTGCCCTGTCTTGTCCTGCCCTGTCTTGTCTTGCCTTGTCCTGCCCTGTCTTGTCCTGCCCTGTCTTGTCCTGCCCTGTCTTGTCCTGCCCTGTCTTGTCCTGTCTTGTCCTGCCCTGTCTTGTCTTGTCCTGCCTTGTCCTGCCCTGTCTTGTCCTGCCCTGTCCTGTCCTGTCTTGTCCTGCCTTGTCTTGTCCTGCCCTGTCCTTTCCTGTCCTGCCCTGTCCTGTCCTGCCCTGTCTTGTCTTGTCCTGTCTTGTCCTGTCTTGTCCTGCCCTGTCTTGTCATGCCCTGTCTTGTCTTGTCCTGCCTTGTCCTGCCCTGTCCTGCCTTGTCTTGTCTTGTCCTGTCCTGTCTTGTCCTGTCCTGCCTTGTCTTGTCCTGCCCTGTCCTTTCCTGTCCTGCCCTGTCCTGTCCTGCCCTGTCTTGTCTTGTCCTGTCTTGTCCTGTCTTGTCCTGCCCTGTCTTGTCCTGCCCTGTCTTGTCCTGCCCTGTCTTGTCCTGTCTTGTCCTGCCCTGTCTTGTCTTGTCCTGCCTTGTCCTGCCCTGTCTTGTCCTGCCTTGTCTTGTCTTGTCCTGTCCTGTCTTGTCCTGTCCTGTCTTGTCCTGTCCTGTCTTGTCCTGTCCTGTCCTGTCTTGTCCTGCCTTGTCTTGTCCTGCCCTGCCCTGTCCTGTCTTGTCTTGTCTTGCCTTGTCCTGCCCTGCCTTGTGTTGTCTTGCCCTGTCCTGTCCTGTCCTGTCTTGTACTGTCTTGTCCTAACCTGTCTTGTCCTGTCCTGTCCTGTCCTGCCCTGCCCTGTCCTGTCCTGTCCTGTCTTGTCTTGTCTTGTCTTGTCTTGTCTTGTCCTGTCCTGTCCTGTCCTGCCTTGTCTTGTCTTGTCTTGTCCTGCCTTGTCCTGTCCTGCCCTGCCCTGCCTTGTCTTGTCTTGTCTTGTCTTGTCTTGTCTTGTCTTGTCTTGTCTTGTCCTGCCTTGTCCTGCCCTGTCTTGTCCTGCCCTGTCTTGTCCTGTCTTGTCCTGCCCTGTCTTGTCCTGCCCTGTCTTGTCCTGTCTTGTCCTGCCCTGTCTTGTCTTGTCCTGCCTTGTCCTGCCCTGTCTTGTCCTGCCCTGTCCTGTCCTGTCTTGTCCTGCCTTGTCTTGTCCTGCCCTGTCCTTTCCTGTCCTGCCCTGTCCTGTCCTGCCCTGTCTTGTCTTGTCCTGTCTTGTCCTGTCTTGTCCTGCCCTGTCTTGTCCTGCCCTGTCTTGTCTTGTCCTGCCTTGTCCTGCCCTGTCTTGTCCTGCCCTGTCTTGTCCTGCCCTGTCTTGTCCTGCCCTGTCTTGTCCTGTCTTGTCCTGCCCTGTCTTGTCTTGTCCTGCCTTGTCCTGCCCTGTCTTGTCCTGCCCTGTCCTGTCCTGTCTTGTCCTGCCTTGTCTTGTCCTGCCCTGTCCTTTCCTGTCCTGCCCTGTCCTGTCCTGCCCTGTCTTGTCTTGTCCTGTCTTGTCCTGTCTTGTCCTGCCCTGTCTTGTCCTGCCCTGTCTTGTCTTGTCCTGCCTTGTCCTGCCCTGTCTTGTCCTGCCCTGTCTTGTCCTGCCCTGTCTTGTCCTGTCTTGTCCTGTCCTGCCCTGTCTTGTCCTGCCCTGTCTTGTCCTGTCTTGTCCTGTCTTGTCCTGCCCTGTCTTGTCCTGCCCTGTCTTGTCTTGTCCTGCCTTGTCCTGCCCTGTCTTGTCCTGCCCTGTCTTGTCCTGCCCTGTCTTGTCCTGTCTTGTCCTGTCCTGCCCTGTCTTGTCCTGCCCTGTCTTGTCCTGTCTTGTCCTGTCCTGCCCTGTCCTGCCCTGTCCTGCCCTGTCTTGCCCTGTCTTGCCTTGTCTTGTCTTGTCTTGTCTTGTCCTGCCCTGCCCTGCCCTGTCTTGTCTTGTCTTGCCTTGTCCTGCCCTGCCTTGTGTTGACTTGCCCTGTCCTGTCCTGTCCTGTCTTGTACTGTCTTGTCCTAACCTGTCTTGTCCTGTCCTGTCCTGTCTTGCCCTGCCCTGCCCTGCCCTGTCCTGTCCTGTCCTGTCTTGTACTGCCCTGTCTTGTCTTGTCTTGTCTTGTCTTGTCCTGTCTTGTCTTGTCTTGTCTTGTCTTGTCCTGTCTTGTCTTGTCCTGCCCTGTCTTGTCCTGTCTTGTCCTGCCCTGTCTTGTCTTGCCTTGTCCTGCCCTGTCTTGTCCTGCCCTGTCTTGTCCTGTCTTGTCCTGCCCTGTCTTGTCCTGCCCTGTCTTGTCCTGTCTTGTCCTGCCCTGTCTTGTCTTGTCCTGCCTTGTCCTGCCCTGTCTTGTCCTGCCCTGTCCTGTCCTGTCTTGTCCTGCCTTGTCTTGTCCTGCCCTGTCCTTTCCTGTCCTGCCCTGTCCTGTCCTGCCCTGTCTTGTCTTGTCCTGTCTTGTCCTGTCTTGTCCTGCCCTGTCTTGTCCTGCCCTGTCTTGTCTTGTCCTGCCTTGTCCTGCCCTGTCCTGCCTTGTCTTGTCTTGTCCTGTCCTGTCTTGTCCTGTCCTGTCTTGTCCTGTCCTGTCTTGTCCTGTCCTGTCCTGTCTTGTCCTGCCTTGTCTTGTCCTGCCCTGTCCTTTCCTGTCCTGTCCTGCCCTGTCCTGTCCTGTCCTGTCCTGTCCTGTCTTGTACTGCCCTGTCTTGTCCTGCCCTGTCTTGTCCTGCCTTGTCTTGTCCTGCCCTGTCCTGTCCTGCCCTGTCTTGCCTTGTCTTGTCCTGTCTTTTCTTGTCTTGTCCTGTCTTGTCCTGCCTTGTCTTGTCCTGCCCTGCCCTGTCCTGTCTTGTCCTGTCCTGCCCTGTCTTGTCCTGCCCTGTCTTGTCCTGTCTTGTCCTGTCCTGCCCTGTCCTGCCCTGTCCTGCCCTGTCTTGCCCTGTCTTGCCTTGTCTTGTCTTGTCTTGTCTTGTCCTGCCCTGCCCTGCCCTGTCTTGTCTTGTCTTGCCTTGTCCTGCCCTGCCTTGTGTTGACTTGCCCTGTCCTGTCCTGTCCTGTCTTGTACTGTCTTGTCCTAACCTGTCTTGTCCTGTCCTGTCCTGTCTTGCCCTGCCCTGCCCTGCCCTGTCCTGTCCTGTCCTGTCTTGTACTGCCCTGTCTTGTCTTGTCTTGTCTTGTCTTGTCCTGTCTTGTCTTGTCTTGTCTTGTCTTGTCCTGTCTTGTCTTGTCCTGCCCTGTCTTGTCCTGTCTTGTCCTGCCCTGTCTTGTCTTGCCTTGTCCTGCCCTGTCTTGTCCTGCCCTGTCTTGTCCTGTCTTGTCCTGCCCTGTCTTGTCCTGCCCTGTCTTGTCCTGTCTTGTCCTGCCCTGTCTTGTCTTGTCCTGCCTTGTCCTGCCCTGTCTTGTCCTGCCCTGTCCTGTCCTGTCTTGTCCTGCCTTGTCTTGTCCTGCCCTGTCCTTTCCTGTCCTGCCCTGTCCTGTCCTGCCCTGTCTTGTCTTGTCCTGTCTTGTCCTGTCTTGTCCTGCCCTGTCTTGTCCTGCCCTGTCTTGTCTTGTCCTGCCTTGTCCTGCCCTGTCCTGCCTTGTCTTGTCTTGTCCTGTCCTGTCTTGTCCTGTCCTGCCTTGTCTTGTCCTGCCCTGTCCTTTCCTGTCCTGCCCTGTCCTGTCCTGCCCTGTCTTGTCTTGTCCTGTCTTGTCCTGTCTTGTCCTGCCCTGTCTTGTCCTGCCCTGTCTTGTCTTGTCCTGCCTTGTCCTGCCCTGTCCTGCCTTGTCTTGTCTTGTCCTGTCCTGTCTTGTCCTGTCCTGTCTTGTCCTGTCCTGTCTTGTCCTGTCCTGTCCTGTCTTGTCCTGCCTTGTCTTGTCCTGCCCTGTCCTTTCCTGTCCTGTCCTGCCCTGTCCTGTCCTGTCCTGTCCTGTCTTGTACTGCCCTGTCTTGTCCTGCCCTGTCTTGTCCTGCCTTGTCTTGTCCTGCCCTGTCCTGTCCTGCCCTGTCTTGTCTTGTCTTGTCCTGTCTTTTCTTGTCTTGTCCTGTCTTGTCCTGCCTTGTCTTGTCCTGCCCTGTCCTTTCCTGTCCTGCCCTGTCCTGTCCTGCCCTGTCTTGTCTTGTCTTGTCCTGTCCTGTCTTGTCTTGTCTTGTCCTGTCCTGTCCTGTCCTGTCTTGTCCTGCCTTGTCTTGTCCTGCCCTGTCCTTTCCTGTCCTGCCCTGTCCTGTCCTGCCCTGTCTTGTCTTGTCTTGTCCTGTCCTGTCTTGTCTTGTCTTGTCCTGTCCTGTCCTGTCCTGTCTTGTCCTGCCTTGTCTTGTCCTGCCCTGTCCTTTCCTGTCCTGCCCTGTCCTGTCCTGCCCTGCCCTGTCTTGTCTTGTCTTGTCTTGTCCTGTCTTGTCCTGCCCTGTCCTGCCCTGCCTTGTCCTGTCCTGTCTTGTCCTGTCCTGTCTTGTCTTGTCTTGTCTTGTCCTGTCTTGTCTTGTCTTGTCTTGTCCTGCCTTGTCCTGCCCTGTCTTGTCCTGCCCTGTCTTGTCCTGTCTTGTCCTGCCCTGTCTTGTCCTGCCCTGTCTTGTCCTGTCTTGTCCTGCCCTGTCTTGTCTTGTCCTGCCTTGTCCTGCCCTGTCTTGTCCTGCCCTGTCCTGTCCTGTCTTGTCCTGCCTTGTCTTGTCCTGCCCTGTCCTTTCCTGTCCTGCCCTGTCCTGTCCTGCCCTGTCTTGTCTTGTCCTGTCTTGTCCTGTCTTGTCCTGCCCTGTCTTGTCCTGCCCTGTCTTGTCTTGTCCTGCCTTGTCCTGCCCTGTCTTGTCCTGCCCTGTCTTGTCCTGCCCTGTCTTGTCCTGTCTTGTCCTGTCCTGCCCTGTCTTGTCCTGCCCTGTCTTGTCCTGTCTTGTCCTGTCCTGCCCTGTCCTGCCCTGTCCTGCCCTGTCTTGCCCTGTCTTGCCTTGTCTTGTCTTGTCTTGTCCTGCCCTGCCCTGCCCTGTCTTGTCTTGTCTTGCCTTGTCCTGCCCTGCCTTGTGTTGTCTTGCCCTGTCCTGTCCTGTCCTGTCTTGTACTGTCTTGTCCTAACCTGTCTTGTCCTGTCCTGTCCTGTCTTGCCCTGCCCTGCCCTGCCCTGTCCTGTCCTGTCTTGTACTGCCTTGTCTTGTCCTGTCCTGTCCTGTCCTGTCCTGCCTTGTCTTGTCTTGTCTTGTCCTGCCTTGTCCTGTCCTGTCCTGCCCTGCCCTGCCTTGTCTTGTCTTGTCTTGTCTTGTCTTGTCTTGTCTTGTCTTGTCCTGTCCTGTCCTGTCCTGTCCTGTCTTGTCCTGCCTTGTCTTGTCCTGCCCTGTCCTTTCCTGTCTTGTCCTGTCCTGTCTTGTCTTGTCTTGTCCTGTCCTGTCTTGTCTTGTCCTGTCCTGTCCTGTCCTGTCTTGTCCTGCCTTGTCTTGTCCTGCCCTGTCCTTTCCTGTCTTGTCTTGTCTTGTCTTGTCTTGTCTTGTCCTGTCCTGTCTTGTCTTGTCCTGCCCTGTCCTTTCCTGTCCTGCCCTGTCCTGTCCTGCCTTGTCTTGTCTTGTCCTGTCCTGTCTTGTCTTGTCCTGTCCTGTCCTGTCTTGTCCTGTCCTGTCTTGTCTTGTCCTGTCCTGTCCTGTCCTGTCTTGTCCTGCCCTGCCTTGTCTTGCCCTGTCCTGTCTTGTCCTGTCCTGCCCTGTCCTGTCCTGTCCTGTCTTGTACTGCCCTGTCTTGTCCTGCCCTGTCCTGTCCTGCCCTGTCTTGTCTTGTCTTGTCTTGTCCTGTCTTTTCTTGTCTTGTCCTGTCTTGTCCTGCCTTGTCTTGTCCTGCCCTGTCCTTTCCTGTCCTGCCCTGTCCTGTCCTGTCTTGTCTTGTCTTGTCTTGTCCTGTCCTGTCTTGTCTTGTCTTGTCCTGTCCTGTCCTGTCCTGTCTTGTCCTGCCTTGTCTTGTCCTGCCCTGTCCTTTCCTGTCCTGCCCTGTCCTGTCCTGCCCTGTCTTGTCTTGTCTTGTCCTGTCCTGTCTTGTCTTGTCTTGTCCTGTCCTGTCCTGTCCTGTCTTGTCCTGCCTTGTCTTGTCCTGCCCTGTCCTTTCCTGTCCTGCCCTGTCCTGTCCTGCCCTGCCCTGTCTTGTCTTGTCTTGTCTTGTCCTGTCCTGTCTTGTCCTGCCCTGTCCTGCCCTGCCTTGTCCTGTCCTGTCTTGTCCTGTCCTGTCTTGTCTTGTCTTGTCCTGTCCTGTCCTGTCCTGTCCTGTCTTGTCCTGCCTTGTCTTGTCCTGCCCTGTCCTGTCTTGTCCTGCCTTGTCCTGTCTTGTCCTGCCCTGTCTTGTCCTGCCCTGTCTTGTCCTGCCCTGTCTTGTCTTGTCCTGCCTTGTCCTGCCCTGTCTTGTCCTGCCCTGTCTTGTCCTGTCTTGTCCTGCCCTGTCCTGTCCTGTCTTGTCTTGTCTTGTCTTGTCCTGTCCTGTCTTGTCTTGTCTTGTCCTGTCCTGTCCTGTCCTGTCTTGTCCTGCCTTGTCTTGTCCTGCCCTGTCCTTTCCTGTCCTGCCCTGTCCTGTCCTGCCCTGTCTTGTCTTGTCTTGTCCTGTCCTGTCTTGTCTTGTCTTGTCCTGTCCTGTCCTGTCCTGTCTTGTCCTGCCTTGTCTTGTCCTGCCCTGTCCTTTCCTGTCCTGCCCTGTCCTGTCCTGCCCTGCCCTGTCTTGTCTTGTCTTGTCTTGTCTTGTCCTGTCTTGTCCTGCCCTGTCCTGCCCTGCCTTGTCCTGTCCTGTCTTGTCCTGTCCTGTCTTGTCTTGTCTTGTCCTGTCCTGTCCTGTCCTGTCTTGTCCTGCCTTGTCTTGTCCTGTCCTGTCCTGTCTTGTCCTGCCTTGTCTTGTCCTGCCCTGTCCTGTCTTGTCCTGCCTTGTCCTGTCTTGTCCTGTCTTGTCCTGTCTTGTCCTGCCCTGTCTTGTCCTGCCCTGTCTTGTCTTGCCTTGTCCTGCCCTGTCTTGTCCTGCCCTGTCTTGTCCTGTCTTGTCCTGCCCTGTCTTGTCCTGCCCTGTCTTGTCCTGTCTTGTCCTGCCCTGTCTTGTCTTGTCCTGCCTTGTCCTGCCCTGTCTTGTCCTGCCCTGTCCTGTCCTGTCTTGTCCTGCCTTGTCTTGTCCTGCCCTGTCCTTTCCTGTCCTGCCCTGTCCTGTCCTGCCCTGTCTTGTCTTGTCCTGTCTTGTCCTGTCTTGTCCTGCCCTGTCTTGTCCTGCCCTGTCTTGTCTTGTCCTGCCTTGTCCTGCCCTGTCCTGCCTTGTCTTGTCTTGTCCTGTCCTGTCTTGTCCTGTCCTGCCTTGTCTTGTCTTGTCCTGTCCTGTCTTGTCCTGCCTTGTATTGTCCTGCCCTGTCCTTTCCTGTCCTGCCCTGTCCTGTCCTGCCCTGTCTTGTCTTGTCCTGTCTTGTCCTGTCTTGTCCTGCCCTGTCTTGTCCTGCCCTGTCTTGTCTTGTCCTGCCTTGTCCTGCCCTGTCCTGCCTTGTCTTGTCTTGTCCTGTCCTGTCTTGTCCTGTCCTGCCTTGTCTTGTCTTGTCCTGTCCTGTCTTGTCTTGTCCTGCCCTGTCCTTTCCTGTCCTGCCCTGTCCTGTCCTGCCTTGTCTTGTCTTGTCCTGTCCTGTCTTGTCTTGTCCTGTCCTGTCCTGTCTTGTCCTGTCCTGTCTTGTCTTGTCCTGTCCTGTCCTGTCCTGTCCTGTCCTGTCTTGTCCTGCCCTGCCTTGTCTTGCCCTGTCCTGTCTTGTCCTGTCCTGCCCTGTCCTGTCCTGTCCTGTCTTGTACTGCCCTGTCTTGTCCTGCCCTGTCCTGTCCTGCCCTGTCTTGTCTTGTCTTGTCTTGTCCTGTCTTTTCTTGTCTTGTCCTGTCTTGTCCTGCCTTGTCTTGTCCTGCCCTGTCCTTTCCTGTCCTGCCCTGTCCTGTCCTGTCCTGTCCTGTCTTGTCTTGTCTTGTCTTGTCTTGTCCTGTCCTGTCTTGTCTTGTCTTGTCCTGTCCTGTCCTGTCCTGTCTTGTCCTGCCTTGTCTTGTCCTGCCCTGTCCTTTCCTGTCCTGCCCTGTCCTGTCCTGCCCTGTCTTGTCTTGTCTTGTCCTGTCCTGTCTTGTCTTGTCTTGTCCTGTCCTGTCCTGTCCTGTCCTGTCTTGTCCTGCCTTGTCTTGTCCTGCCCTGTCCTTTCCTGTCCTGCCCTGTCCTGTCCTGCCCTGCCCTGTCTTGTCTTGTCTTGTCTTGTCCTGTCTTGTCCTGCCCTGTCCTGCCCTGCCTTGTCCTGTCCTGTCTTGTCCTGTCCTGTCTTGTCTTGTCTTGTCCTGTCCTGTCCTGTCCTGTCCTGTCTTGTCCTGCCTTGTCTTGTCCTGTCCTGTCCTGTCTTGTCCTGCCTTGTCTTGTCCTGCCCTGTCCTGTCTTGTCCTGCCTTGTCCTGTCTTGTCCTGTCTTGTCCTGTCTTGTCCTGCCCTGTCTTGTCCTGCCCTGTCTTGTCTTGCCTTGTCCTGCCCTGTCTTGTCCTGCCCTGTCTTGTCCTGTCTTGTCCTGCCCTGTCTTGTCCTGCCCTGTCTTGTCCTGTCTTGTCCTGCCCTGTCTTGTCTTGTCCTGCCTTGTCCTGCCCTGTCTTGTCCTGCCCTGTCCTGTCCTGTCTTGTCCTGCCTTGTCTTGTCCTGCCCTGTCCTTTCCTGTCCTGCCCTGTCCTGTCCTGCCCTGTCTTGTCTTGTCCTGTCTTGTCCTGTCTTGTCCTGCCCTGTCTTGTCCTGCCCTGTCTTGTCTTGTCCTGCCTTGTCCTGCCCTGTCCTGCCTTGTCTTGTCTTGTCCTGTCCTGTCTTGTCCTGTCCTGTCTTGTCCTGTCCTGTCTTGTCCTGTCCTGTCCTGTCTTGTCCTGCCTTGTCTTGTCCTGCCCTGTCCTTTCCTGTCCTGTCCTGCCCTGTCCTGTCCTGTCCTGTCCTGTCTTGTACTGCCCTGTCTTGTCCTGCCCTGTCTTGTCCTGCCTTGTCTTGTCCTGCCCTGTCCTGTCCTGCCCTGTCTTGTCTTGTCTTGTCCTGTCTTTTCTTGTCTTGTCCTGTCTTGTCCTGCCTTGTCTTGTCCTGCCCTGTCCTTTCCTGTCCTGCCCTGTCCTGTCCTGCCCTGTCTTGTCTTGTCTTGTCCTGTCCTGTCTTGTCTTGTCTTGTCCTGTCCTGTCCTGTCCTGTCTTGTCCTGCCTTGTCTTGTCCTGCCCTGTCCTTTCCTGTCCTGCCCTGTCCTGTCCTGCCCTGCCCTGTCTTGTCTTGTCTTGTCTTGTCTTGTCCTGTCTTGTCCTGCCCTGTCCTGTCCTGCCCTGCCCTGTCTTGTCTTGTCCTGTCCTGTCTTGTCTTGTCTTGTCCTGCCTTGTCCTGCCCTGTCTTGTCCTGCCCTGTCTTGTCCTGTCTTGTCCTGCCCTGTCTTGTCCTGCCCTGTCTTGTCCTGTCTTGTCCTGCCCTGTCTTGTCCTGCCCTGTCTTGTCCTGTCTTGTCCTGCCCTGTCTTGTCTTGTCCTGCCCTGTCCTTTCCTGTCCTGCCCTGTCCTGTCCTGCCCTGTCTTGTCTTGTCCTGTCTTGTCCTGTCTTGTCCTGCCCTGTCTTGTCCTGCCCTGTCTTGTCTTGTCCTGCCTTGTCCTGCCCTGTCTTGTCCTGCCCTGTCTTGTCCTGCCCTGTCTTGTCCTGTCTTGTCCTGTCCTGCCCTGTCTTGTCCTGCCCTGTCTTGTCCTGTCTTGTCCTGTCCTGCCCTGTCCTGCCCTGTCCTGCCCTGTCTTGCCCTGTCTTGCCTTGTCTTGTCTTGTCTTGTCTTGTCCTGCCCTGCCCTGCCCTGTCTTGTCTTGTCTTGCCTTGTCCTGCCCTGCCTTGTGTTGTCTTGCCCTGTCCTGTCCTGTCCTGTCTTGTACTGTCTTGTCCTAACCTGTCTTGTCCTGTCCTGTCCTGTCTTGCCCTGCCCTGCCCTGCCCTGTCCTGTCCTGTCCTGTCTTGTACTGCCCTGTCTTGTCTTGTCTTGTCTTGTCCTGTCTTGTCTTGTCTTGTCTTGTCTTGTCCTGTCTTGTCTTGTCCTGCCCTGTCTTGTCCTGTCTTGTCCTGCCCTGTCTTGTCCTGCCCTGTCTTGTCTTGCCTTGTCCTGCCCTGTCTTGTCCTGCCCTGTCTTGTCCTGTCTTGTCCTGCCCTGTCTTGTCCTGTCTTGTCCTGCCCTGTCTTGTCTTGTCCTGCCTTGTCCTGCCATGTCTTGTCCTGCCCTGTCCTGTCCTGTCTTGTCCTGCCTTGTCTTGTCCTGCCCTGTCCTTTCCTGTCCTGCCCTGTCCTGTCCTGCCCTGTCTTGTCTTGTCCTGTCTTGTCCTGTCTTGTCCTGCCCTGTCTTGTCCTGCCCTGTCTTGTCTTGTCCTGCCTTGTCCTGCCCTGTCCTGCCTTGTCTTGTCCTGCCCTGTCCTTTCCTGTCCTGCCCTGTCCTGTCCTGCCCTGTCTTGTCTTGTCCTGTCTTGTCCTGTCTTGTCCTGCCCTGTCTTGTCCTGCCCTGTCTTGTCTTGTCCTGTCCTGTCTTGTCCTGTCCTGCCTTGTCTTGTCCTGCCCTGTCCTTTCCTGTCCTGCCCTGTCCTGTCCTGCCCTGTCTTGTCTTGTCCTGTCTTGTCCTGTCTTGTCCTGCCCTGTCTTGTCCTGCCCTGTCTTGTCTTGTCCTGCCTTGTCCTGCCCTGTCCTGCCTTGTCTTGTCTTGTCCTGTCCTGTCTTGTCCTGTCCTGTCTTGTCCTGTCCTGTCTTGTCCTGTCCTGTCCTGTCTTGTCCTGCCTTGTCTTGTCCTGCCCTGTCCTTTCCTGTCCTGTCCTGCCCTGTCCTGTCCTGTCCTGTCCTGTCTTGTACTGCCCTGTCTTGTCCTGCCCTGTCTTGTCCTGCCTTGTCTTGTCCTGCCCTGTCCTGTCCTGCCCTGTCTTGTCTTGTCTTGTCCTGTCTTTTCTTGTCTTGTCCTGTCTTGTCCTGCCTTGTCTTGTCCTGCCCTGTCCTTTCCTGTCCTGCCCTGTCCTGTCCTGCCCTGTCTTGTCTTGTCTTGTCCTGTCTTGTCCTGCCTTGTCTTGTCCTGCCCTGTCCTTTCCTGTCCTGCCCTGTCCTGTCCTGCCCTGTCTTGTCTTGTCTTGTCCTGTCTTTTCTTGTCTTGTCCTGTCTTGTCCTGCCTTGTCTTGTCCTGCCCTGTCCTTTCCTGTCCTGCCCTGTCCTGTCCTGCCCTGTCTTGTCTTGTCTTGTCCTGTCCTGTCCTGTCCTGTCTTGTCCTGCCTTGTCTTGTCCTGCCCTGTCCTTTCCTGTCCTGCCCTGCCCTGTCCTGTCCTGCCCTGTCTTGTCTTGTCTTGTCCTGTCCTGTCTTGTCTTGTCTTGTCCTGTCCTGTCCTGTCCTGTCTTGTCCTGCCTTGTCTTGTCCTGCCCTGTCCTTTCCTGTCCTGCCCTGTCCTGTCCTGCCCTGCCCTGTCTTGTCTTGTCTTGTCTTGTCTTGTCCTGTCTTGTCCTGCCCTGTCCTGCCCTGCCTTGTCCTGTCCTGTCTTGTCCTGTCCTGTCTTGTCTTGTCTTGTCTTGTCCTGCCTTGTCCTGCCCTGTCTTGTCCTGCCCTGTCTTGTCTTGTCCTGCCTTGTCCTGCCCTGTCTTGTCCTGCCCTGTCTTGTCCTGTCTTGTCCTGCCCTGTCTTGTCCTGCCCTGTCTTGTCCTGTCTTGTCCTGCCCTGTCTTGTCTTGTCCTGCCTTGTCCTGCCCTGTCTTGTCCTGCCCTGTCCTGTCCTGTCTTGTCCTGCCTTGTCTTGTCCTGCCCTGTCCTTTCCTGTCCTGCCCTGTCCTGTCCTGCCCTGTCTTGTCCTGCCCTGTCTTGTCCTGTCTTGTCCTGTCTTGTCCTGTCTTGTCCTGCCCTGTCTTGTCCTGCCCTGTCTTGTCTTGTCCTGCCTTGTCCTGCCCTGTCTTGTCCTGCCCTGTCTTGTCCTGCCCTGTCTTGTCCTGTCTTGTCCTGTCCTGCCCTGTCTTGTCCTGCCCTGTCTTGTCCTGTCTTGTCCTGTCCTGCCCTGTCCTGCCCTGTCCTGCCCTGTCTTGCCCTGTCTTGCCTTGTCTTGTCTTGTCTTGTCTTGTCCTGCCCTGCCCTGCCCTGTCTTGTCTTGTCTTGCCTTGTCCTGCCCTGCCTTGTGTTGTCTTGCCCTGTCCTGTCCTGTCCTGTCTTGTACTGTCTTGTCCTAACCTGTCTTGTCCTGTCCTGTCCTGTCCTGTCTTGCCCTGCCCTGCCCTGCCCTGTCCTGTCCTGTCCTGTCTTGTCTTGTCTTGTCTTGTCTTGTCTTGTCTTGTCCTGTCCTGTCCTGTCCTGCCTTGTCTTGTCTTGTCTTGTCCTGCCTTGTCCTGTCCTGCCCTGCCCTGCCTTGTCTTGTCTTGTCTTGTCTTGTCTTGTCTTGTCTTGTCTTGTCTTGTCTTGTCTTGTCCTGTCCTGTCCTGTCTTGTCCTGCCTTGTCTTGTCCTGCCCTGTCCTGCCTTGTCTTGTCTTGTCCTGTCCTGTCTTGTCTTGTCCTGTCCTGTCCTGTCTTGTCCTGTCCTGTCTTGTCTTGTCCTGTCCTGTCCTGTCCTGTCCTGTCCTGTCTTGTCCTGCCCTGCCTTGTCTTGCCCTGTCCTGTCTTGTCCTGTCCTGCCCTGTCCTGTCCTGCCCTGCCCTGTCTTGTCTTGTCTTGTCTTGTCCTGTCTTGTCCTGCCCTGTCCTGCCCTGCCTTGTCCTTTCCTGTCTTGTCCTGTCCTGTCTTGTCTTGTCTTGTCCTGTCCTGTCCTGTCCTGTCTTGTCCTGCCTTGTCTTGTCCTGCCCTGTCCTGTCTTGTCCTGCCTTGTCCTGCCTTGTCCTGCCCTGTCTTGTCCTGCCCTGTCTTGTCCTGTCTTGTCCTGCCCTGTCTTGTCCTGCCCTGTCTTGTCTTGCCTTGTCCTGCCCTGTCTTGTCCTGCCCTGGCTTGTCCTGTCTTGTCCTGCCCTGTCTTGTCCTGCCCTGTCTTGTCCTGTCTTGTCCTGCCCTGTCTTGTCTTGTCCTGCCTTGTCCTGCCCTGTCTTGTCCTGCCCTGTCTTGTCTTGTCTTGTCCTGTCTTTTCTTGTCTTGTCCTGTCTTGTCCTGCCTTGTCTTGTCCTGCCCTGTCCTTTCCTGTCCTGCCCTGTCCTGTCCTGCCCTGTCTTGTCTTGTCTTGTCCTGTCCTGTCCTGTCCTGTCTTGTCCTGCCTTGTCTTGTCCTGCCCTGTCCTTTCCTGCCCTGCCCTGTCTTGTCTTGTCTTGTCTTGTCCTGTCTTGTCCTGCCCTGTCCTGCCCTGCCTTGTCCTGTCCTGTCTTGTCCTGTCCTGTCTTGTCTTGTCTTGTCCTGTCCTGTCCTGTCCTGTCTTGTCCTGCCTTGTCTTGTCCTGCCCTGTCCTGTCTTGTCCTGCCTTGTCCTGTCTTGTCCTGCCCTGTCTTGTCCTGCCCTGTCTTGTCCTGCCCTGTCTTGTCTTGTCCTGCCTTGTCCTGCCCTGTCTTGTCCTGCCCTGTCTTGTCCTGTCTTGTCCTGCCCTGTCTTGTCCTGCCCTGTCTTGTCTTGCCTTGTCCTGCCCTGTCTTGTCCTGCCCTGTCTTGTCCTGTCTTGTCCTGCCCTGTCTTGTCCTGCCCTGTCTTGTCCTGTCTTGTCCTGCCCTGTCTTGTCTTGTCCTGCCTTGTCCTGCCCTGTCTTGTCCTGCCCTGTCCTGTCCTGTCTTGTCCTGCCTTGTCTTGTCCTGCCCTGTCCTTTCCTGTCCTGCCCTGTCCTGTCCTGCCCTGTCTTGTCTTGTCCTGTCTTGTCCTGTCTTGTCCTGCCCTGTCTTGTCCTGCCCTGTCTTGTCTTGCCTTGTCCTGCCCTGTCCTGCCTTGTCTTGTCTTGTCCTGTCCTGTCTTGTCCTGTCCTGTCTTGTCCTGTCCTGTCTTGTCCTGTCCTGTCCTGTCTTGTCCTGCCTTGTCTTGTCCTGCCCTGTCCTTTCCTGTCCTGTCCTGCCCTGTCCTGTCCTGTCCTGTCCTGTCTTGTACTGCCCTGTCTTGTCCTGCCCTGTCTTGTCCTGCCTTGTCTTGTCCTGCCCTGTCCTGTCCTGCCCTGTCTTGTCTTGTCTTGTCCTGTCTTTTCTTGTCTTGTCCTGTCTTGTCCTGCCTTGTCTTGTCCTGCCCTGTCCTTTCCTGTCCTGCCCTGTCCTGTCCTGCCCTGTCTTGTCTTGTCTTGTCCTGTCCTGTCTTGTCTTGTCTTGTCCTGTCCTGTCCTGTCCTGTCTTGTCCTGCCTTGTCTTGTCCTGCCCTGTCCTTTCCTGTCCTGCCCTGTCCTGTCCTGCCCTGTCCTGCCCTGCCCTGTCTTGTCTTGTCTTGTCTTGTCTTGTCCTGTCTTGTCCTGCCCTGTCCTGCCCTGCCTTGTCCTGTCCTGTCTTGTCCTGTCTTGTCTTGTCTTGTCTTGTCCTGCCTTGTCCTGCCCTGTCTTGTCCTGCCCTGTCTTGTCCTGTCTTGTCCTGCCCTGTCTTGTCCTGCCCTGTCTTGTCTTGTCCTGCCTTGTCCTGCCCTGTCTTGTCCTGCCCTGTCTTGTCCTGTCTTGTCCTGCCCTGTCTTGTCCTGCCCTGTCTTGTCCTGTCTTGTCCTGCCCTGTCTTGTCTTGTCCTGCCTTGTCCTGCCCTGTCTTGTCCTGCCCTGTCTTGTCCTGTCTTGTCCTGCCCTGTCTTGTCTTGTCCTGCCTTGTCCTGCCCTGTCTTGTCCTGCCCTGTCTTGTCCTGCCCTGTCTTGTCTTGTCCTGCCTTGTCCTGCCCTGTCTTGTCCTGCCCTGTCTTGTCCTGTCTTGTCCTGCCCTGTCTTGTCCTGTCTTGTCCTGCCCTGTCTTGTCTTGTCCTGTCTTGTCCTGCCCTGCCTTGTCTTGTCCTGCCCTGTCCTTTCCTGTCCTGCCCTGTCCTGTCCTGCCCTGTCTTGTCTTGTCCTGTCTTGTCCTGTCTTGTCCTGCCCTGTCTTGTCCTGCCCTGTCTTGTCTTGTCCTGCCTTGTCCTGCCCTGTCTTGTCCTGCCCTGTCTTGTCCTGCCCTGTCTTGTCCTGTCTTGTCCTGTCCTGCCCTGTCTTGTCCTGCCCTGTCTTGTCCTGTCTTGTCCTGTCCTGCCCTGTCCTGCCCTGTCCTGCCCTGTCTTGCCCTGTCTTGCCTTGTCTTGTCTTGTCTTGTCTTGTCCTGCCCTGCCCTGCCCTGTCTTGTCTTGTCTTGCCTTGTCCTGCCCTGCCTTGTGTTGTCTTGCCCTGTCCTGTCCTGTCCTGTCTTGTACTGTCTTGTCCTAACCTGTCTTGTCCTGTCCTGTCCTGTCTTGCCCTGCCCTGCCCTGCCCTGTCCTGTCCTGTCCTGTCTTGTACTGCCTTGTCTTGTCCTGTCCTGTCCTGTCCTGTCCTGTCTTGTCTTGTCTTGTCCTGCCTTGTCCTGTCCTGCCCTGCCTTGTCTTGTCTTGTCTTGTCTTGTCTTGTCTTGTCTTGTCTTGTCTTGTCTTGTCTTGTCCTGTCCTGTCCTGTCCTGTCCTGTCCTGTCCTGTCTTGTCTTGTCCTGCCCTGTCCTTTCCTGTCCTGCCCTGTCCTGTCCTGCCTTGTCTTGTCTTGTCCTGTCTTGTCTTGTCCTGTCCTGTCCTGTCTTGTCCTGTCCTGTCTTGTCTTGTCCTGTCCTGTCCTGTCCTGTCCTGTCCTGTCTTGTCCTGCCCTGCCTTGTCTTGCCCTGTCCTGTCTTGTCCTGTCCTGCCCTGTCCTGTCCTGTCCTGTCTTGTACTGCCCTGTCTTGTCCTGCCCTGTCTTGTCCTGCCTTGTCTTGTCCTGCCCTGTCCTGTCCTGCCCTGTCTTGTCTTGTCTTGTCTTGTCCTGTCTTTTCTTGTCTTGTCCTGTCTTGTCCTGCCTTGTCTTTTCCTGTCCTGCCCTGTCCTGTCCTGCCCTGTCTTGTCTTGTCTTGTCTTGTCTTGTCCTGTCTTGTCTTGTCTTGTCCTGTCCTGTCCTGTCCTGTCTTGTCCTGCCTTGTCTTGTCCTGCCCTGTCCTTTCCTGTCCTGCCCTGTCCTGTCCTGCCCTGTCTTGTCTTGTCCTGTCCTGTCTTGTCCTGCCTTGTCTTGTCCTGCCCTGTCCTTTCCTGTCCTGCCCTGTCCTGTCCTGCCCTGTCTTGTCTTGTCCTGTCTTGTCCTGTCTTGTCCTGCCCTGTCTTGTCCTGCCCTGTCTTGTCTTGTCCTGCCTTGTCCTGCCCTGTCCTGCCTTGTCTTGTCTTGTCCTGTCCTGCCCTGTCTTGTCTTGTCTTGTCCTGTCCTGTCTTGTCTTGTCTTGTCCTGTCCTGTCCTGTCCTGTCTTGTCCTGCCTTGTCTTGTCCTGCCCTGTCCTTTCCTGTCCTGCCCTGTCCTGTCCTGCCCTGTCTTGTCTTGTCTTGTCCTGTCCTGTCTTGTCTTGTCTTGTCCTGTCCTGTCCTGTCCTGTCTTGTCCTGCCTTGTCTTGTCCTGCCCTGTCCTTTCCTGTCCTGTCCTGCCCTGCCCTGTCTTGTCTTGTCCTGTCCTGTCCTGTCCTGTCTTGTCCTGCCTTGTCTTGTCCTGCCCTGTCCTGTCTTGTCCTGCCTTGTCCTGTCTTGTCCTGCCCTGTCTTGTCCTGCCCTGTCTTGTCCTGCCCTGTCTTGTCTTGTCCTGCCTTGTCCTGCCCTGTCTTGTCCTGCCCTGTCTTGTCCTGTCTTGTCCTGCCCTGTCTTGTCCTGCCCTGTCTTGTCTTGCCTTGTCCTTCCCTGTCTTGTCCTGCCCTGTCTTGTCCTGTCTTGTCCTGCCCTGTCTTGTCCTGCCCTGTCTTGTCCTGTCTTGTCCTGCCCTGTCTTGTCTTGTCCTGCCTAGTCCTGCCCTGTCTTGTCCTGCCCTGTCCTGTCCTGTCTTGTCCTGCCTTGTCTTGTCCTGCCCTGTCCTTTCCTGTCCTGCCCTGTCCTGTCCTGCCCTGTCTTGTCTTGTCCTGTCTTGTCCTGTCTTGTCCTGCCCTGTCTTGTCCTGCCCTGTCTTGTCTTGTCCTGCCTTGTCCTGCCCTGTCCTGCCTTGTCTTGTCTTGTCCTGTCCTGTCTTGTCCTGTCCTGTCTTGTCCTGTCCTGTCTTGTCCTGTCCTGTCCTGTCTTGTCCTGCCTTGTCTTGTCCTGCCCTGTCCTTTCCTGTCCTGTCCTGCCCTGTCCTGTCCTGTCCTGTCCTGTCTTGTACTGCCCTGTCTTGTCCTGCCCTGTCTTGTCCTGCCTTGTCTTGTCCTGCCCTGTCCTGTCCTGCCCTGTCTTGTCTTGTCTTGTCCTGTCTTTTCTTGTCTTGTCCTGTCTTGTCCTGCCTTGTCTTGTCCTGCCCTGTCCTTTCCTGTCCTGCCCTGTCCTGTCCTGCCCTGTCTTGTCTTGTCCTGTCCTGTCTTGTCTTGTCTTGTCTTGTCCTGTCCTGTCCTGTCCTGTCTTGTCCTGCCTTGTCTTGTCCTGCCCTGTCCTTTCCTGTCCTGCCCTGTCCTGTCCTGCCCTGCCCTGTCTTGTCTTGTCTTGTCTTGTCTTGTCCTGTCTTGTCCTGCCCTGTCCTGCCCTGCCTTGTCCTGTCCTGTCTTGTCCTGTCCTGTCTTGTCCTGTCTTGTCCTGCCCTGTCTTGTCCTGCCCTGTCTTGTCTTGTCCTGCCTTGTCCTGCCCTGTCTTGTCCTGCCCTGTCTTGTCCTGTCTTGTCCTGCCCTGTCTTGTCCTGCCCTGTCTTGTCCTGTCTTGTCCTGCCCTGTCTTGTCTTGTCCTGCCTTGTCCTGCCCTGTCTTGTCCTGCCCTGTCCTGTCCTGTCTTGTCCTGCCTTGTCTTGTCCTGCCCTGTCCTTTCCTGTCCTGCCCTGTCCTGTCCTGCCCTGTCTTGTCTTGTCCTGTCTTGTCCTGTCTTGTCCTGCCCTGTCTTGTCCTGCCCTGTCTTGTCTTGTCCTGCCTTGTCCTGCCCTGTCTTGTCCTGCCCTGTCTTGTCCTGCCCTGTCTTGTCTTGTCTTGTCTTGTCTTGTCCTGCCCTGCCCTGCCCTGTCTTGTCTTGTCTTGCCTTGTCCTGCCCTGCCTTGTGTTGTCTTGCCCTGTCCTGTCCTGTCCTGTCTTGTACTGTCTTGTCCTAACCTGTCTTGTCCTGTCCTGTCCTGTCTTGCCCTGTCCTGTCTTGTACTGCCTTGTCTTGTACTGCCTTGTCTTGTCCTGTCCTGTCCTGTCCTGCCTTGTCCTGTCTTGTCTTGTCCTGCCTTGTCCTGTCCTGTCCTGTCCTGCCTTGTCTTGTCTTGTCTTGTCTTGTCTTGTCTTGTCTTGTCTTGTCTTGTCTTGTCTTGTCTTGTCTTGCCTTGTCCTGCCCTGCCTTGTGTTGTCTTGCCCTGTCCTGTCCTGTCCTGTCTTGTACTGTCTTGTCCTAACCTGTCTTGTCCTGTCCTGTCTTGCCCTGTCCTGTCTTGTACTGCCTTGTCTTGTACTGCCTTGTCTTGTCCTGTCCTGTCCTGTCCTGCCTTGTCCTGTCTTGTCTTGTCCTGCCTTGTCCTGTCCTGTCCTGTCCTGCCTTGTCTTGTCTTGTCTTGTCTTGTCTTGTCTTGTCTTGTCTTGTCTTGTCTTGTCTTGTCTTGTCCTGTCCTGTCCTGTCCTGTCCTGTCCTGTCTTGTCCTGCCTTGTCTTGTCCTGCCCTGTCCTTTCCTGTCTTGTCCTGTCCTGTCTTGTCTTGTCTTGTCCTGTCCTGTCTTGTCTTGTCCTGTCCTGTCCTGTCCTGTCTTGTCCTGCCTTGTCTTGTCCTGCCCTGTCCTTTCCTGTCTTGTCTTGTCTTGTCTTGTCTTGTCTTGTCTTGTCTTGTCCTGTCCTGTCTTGTCTTGTCCTGCCCTGTCCTTTCCTGTCCTGCCCTGTCCTGTCCTGCCTTGTCTTGTCTTGTCCTGTCTTGTCTTGTCCTGTCCTGTCCTGTCCTGTCTTGTCCTGCCCTGCCTTGTCTTGCCCTGTCCTGTCTTGTCCTGTCCTGCCCTGTCCTGTCCTGTCTTGTACTGCCCTGTCTTGTCCTGCCCTGTCTTGTCCTGCCTTGTCTTGTCCTGCCCTGTCCTGTCCTGCCCTGTCTTGTCTTGTCTTGTCTTGTCCTGTCTTTTCTTGTCTTGTCCTGTCTTGTCCTGCCTTGTCTTGTCCTGCCCTGTCCTTTCCTGTCCTGCCCTGTCCTGTCCTGCCCTGTCTTGTCTTGTCTTGTCTTGTCCTGTCCTGTCTTGTCCTGCCTTGTCCTGTCCTGCCCTGTCCTGTCCTGTCCTGTCTTGTACTGCCCTGTCTTGTCCTGCCCTGTCTTGTCCTGCCTTGTCTTGTCCTGCCCTGTCCTGTCCTGCCCTGTCTTGTCTTGTCTTGTCTTGTCCTGTCTTTTCTTGTCTTGTCCTGTCTTGTCCTGCCTTGTCTTGTCCTGCCCTGTCCTTTCCTGTCCTGCCCTGTCCTGTCCTGCCCTGTCTTGTCTTGTCTTGTCTTGTCCTGTCCTGTCTTGTCTTGTCCTGTCCTGTCCTGTCCTGTCTTGTCCTGCCTTGTCTTGTCCTGCCCTGTCCTTTCCTGTCCTGCCCTGTCCTGTCCTGCCCTGTCTTGTCTTGTCTTGTCCTGTCCTGTCTTGTCTTGTCTTGTCCTGTCCTGTCCTGTCCTGTCTTGTCCTGCCTTGTCTTGTCCTGCCCTGTCCTTTCCTGTCCTGCCCTGTCCTGTCCTGCCCTGCCCTGTCTTGTCTTGTCTTGTCTTGTCCTGTCTTGTCCTGCCCTGTCCTGCCCTGCCTTGTCCTGTCCTGTCTTGTCCTGTCCTGTCTTGTCCTGCCTTGTCTTGTCCTGCCCTGTCCTGTCTTGTCCTGCCTTGTCCTGTCTTGTCCTGCCCTGTCTTGTCCTGCCCTGTCTTGTCCTGCCCTGTCTTGTCTTGTCCTGCCTTGTCCTGCCCTGTCTTGTCCTGCCCTGTCTTGTCCTGTCTTGTCCTGCCCTGTCTTGTCCTGCCCTGTCTTGTCTTGCCTTGTCCTGCCCTGTCTTGTCCTGCCCTGTCTTGTCTTGTCCTGCCTTGTCCTGCCCTGTCTTGTCCTGCCCTGTCTTGTCCTGTCTTGTCCTGCCCTGTCTTGTCCTGCCCTGTCTTGTCTTGCCTTGTCCTGCCCTGTCTTGTCTTGTCCTGTCTTGTCCTGTCTTGTCCTGCCCTGTCTTGTCCTGCCCTGTCTTGTCCTGCCTTGTCCTGCCCTGTCCTGCCTTGTCTTGTCTTGTCCTGTCCTGTCTTGTCCTGTCCTGTCTTGTCCTGTCCTGTCTTGTCCTGTCCTGTCCTGTCTTGTCCTGCCTTGTCTTGTCCTGCCCTGTCCTTTCCTGTCCTGTCCTGCCCTGTCCTGTCCTGTCCTGTCCTGTCCTGTCTTGTACTGCCCTGTCTTGTCCTGCCCTGTCTTGTCCTGCCTTGTCTTGTCCTGCCCTGTCCTGTCCTGCCCTGTCTTGTCTTGTCTTGTCCTGTCTTTTCTTGTCTTGTCCTGTCTTGTCCTGCCTTGTCTTGTCTTGTCCTGCCTTGTCTTGTCCTGCCCTGTCCTTTCCTGTCCTGCCCTGTCCTGTCCTGCCCTGTCTTGTCTTGTCTTGTCCTGTCCTGTCTTGTCTTGTCTTGTCCTGTCCTGTCTTGTCCTGCCTTGTCCTGCCCTGTCTTGTCCTGCCCTGTCTTGTCCTGTCTTGTCCTGCCCTGTCTTGTCCTGCCCTGTCTTGTCCTGTCTTGTCCTGCCCTGTCTTGTCTTGTCCTGCCTTGTCCTGCCCTGTCTTGTCTTGTCTTGTCCTGCCCTGCCCTGCCCTGTCTTGTCCTGTCTTGTCCTGCCCTGTCTTGTCTTGTCCTGCCTTGTCCTGCCCTGTCTTGTCTTGTCTTGTCCTGCCCTGCCCTGCCCTGTCTTGTCTTGTCTTGCCTTGTCCTGCCCTGCCTTGTGTTGTCTTGCCCTGTCCTGTCCTGTCCTGTCTTGTACTGTCTTGTCCTAACCTGTCTTGTCCTGTCCTGTCCTGTCTTGCCCTGCCCTGCCCTGCCCTGTCCTGTCCTGTCCTGTCTTGTACTGCCTTGTCTTGTCCTGTCCTGTCCTGTCCTGTCCTGTCTTGTCTTGTCTTGTCCTGCCTTGTCCTGTCCTGCCCTGCCTTGTCTTGTCTTGTCTTGTCTTGTCTTGTCTTGTCTTGTCTTGTCTTGTCTTGTCTTGTCTTGTCTTGTCTTGTCTTGTCCTGTCCTGTCCTGTCCTGTCCTGTCCTGTCCTGTCCTGTCCTGTCCTGTCCTGCCTTGTCTTGTCCTGCCCTGTCCTTTCCTGTCTTGTCCTGTCCTGTCTTGTCCTGTCCTGTCTTGTCTTGTCCTGTCCTGTCCTGTCCTGTCCTGTCCTGTCTTGTCCTGCCTTGTCTTGTCTTGTCTTGTCTTGTCTTGTCTTGTCTTGTCTTGTCCTGTCCTGTCCTGTCCTGTCCTGTCCTGTCTTGTCTTGTCCTGCCCTGTCCTTTCCTGTCCTGCCCTGTCCTGTCCTGCCTTGTCTTGTCTTGTCCTGTCCTGTCTTGTCTTGTCCTGTCCTGTCCTGTCTTGTCCTGTCCTGTCTTGTCTTGTCCTGTCCTGTCCTGTCCTGTCCTGTCCTGTCTTGTCCTGCCCTGCCTTGTCTTGCCCTGTCCTGTCTTGTCCTGTCCTGCCCTGTCCTGTCCTGTCCTGTCTTGTACTGCCCTGTCTTGTCCTGCCCTGTCTTGTCCTGCCTTGTCTTGTCCTGCCCTGTCCTGTCCTGCCCTGTCTTGTCTTGTCTTGTCTTGTCCTGTTTTTTCTTGTCTTGTCCTGTCTTGTCCTGCCTTGTCTTTTCCTGTCCTGCCCTGTCCTGTCCTGCCCTGTCTTGTCTTGTCTTGTCTTGTCTTGTCCTGTCTTGTCTTGTCTTGTCCTGTCCTGTCCTGTCCTGTCTTGTCCTGCCTTGTCTTGTCCTGCCCTGTCCTTTCCTGTCCTGCCCTGTCCTGTCCTGCCCTGTCTTGTCTTGTCTTGTCCTGTCCTGTCTTGTCTTGTCTTGTCCTTTCCTGTCCTGCCCTGTCCTGTCCTGCCCTGCCCTGTCTTGTCCTGTCTTGTCCTGCCCTGTCCTGCCCTGCCTTGTCCTGTCCTGTCTTGTCCTGTCCTGTCTTGTCTTGTCTTGTCCTGTCCTGTCCTGTCCTGTCTTGTCCTGCCTTGTCTTGTCCTGCCCTGTCCTTTCCTGTCCTGCCCTGTCCTGTCCTGCCCTGCCCTGTCTTGTCTTGTCTTGTCTTGTCTTGTCCTGTCTTGTCCTGCCCTGTCCTGTCCTGCCCTGCCCTGTCTTGTCTTGTCCTGTCCTGTCTTGTCTTGTCTTGTCTTGTCCTGCCTTGTCCTGCCCTGTCTTGTCCTGCCCTGTCTTGTCCTGTCTTGTCCTGCCCTGTCTTGTCCTGCCCTGTCTTGTCTTGTCCTGCCTTGTCCTGCCCTGTCTTGTCCTGCCCTGTCTTGTCCTGTCTTGTCCTGCCCTGTCTTGTCCTGCCCTGTCTTGTCCTGTCTTGTCCTGTCTTGTCCTGTCCTGTCCTGTCTTGTCCTGCCCTGTCTTGTCCTGCCCTGTCTTGTCCTGCCCTGTCTTGTCTTGTCCTGCCCTGTCCTGTCCTGTCCTGTCTTGTCCTGCCTTGTCTTGTCCTGCCCTGTCCTTTCCTGTCCTGCCCTGTCCTGTCCTGCCCTGTCTTGTCTTGTCTTGTCCTGTCCTGTCTTGTCTTGTCTTGTCCTGTCCTGTCCTGTCCTGTCTTGTCCTGCCTTGTCTTGTCCTGCCCTGTCCTTTCCTGTCCTGCCCTGTCCTGTCCTGCCCTGTCTTGTCTTGTCTTGTCCTGTCCTGTCTTGTCTTGTCTTGTCCTGTCCTGTCCTGTCCTGTCTTGTCCTGCCTTGTCTTGTCCTGCCCTGTCCTTTCCTGTCCTGTCCTGCCCTGCCCTGTCTTGTCTTGTCTTGTCTTGTCTTGTCCTGTCTTGTCCTGCCCTGTCCTGCCCTGCCTTGTCCTGTCCTGTCTTGTCCTGTCCTGTCTTGTCTTGTCTTGTCCTGTCCTGTCCTGTCCTGTCTTGTCCTGCCTTGTCTTGTCCTGCCCTGTCCTGTCTTGTCCTGCCTTGTCCTGTCTTGTCCTGCCCTGTCTTGTCCTGCCCTGTCTTGTCCTGCCCTGTCTTGTCTTGTCCTGCCTTGTCCTGCCCTGTCTTGTCCTGCCCTGTCTTGTCCTGTCTTGTCCTGCCCTGTCTTGTCCTGCCCTGTCTTGTCTTGTCCTGCCTTGTCCTGCCCTGTCTTGTCCTGCCCTGTCTTGTCCTGTCTTGTCCTGCCCTGTCTTGTCCTGCCCTGTCTTGTCCTGTCTTGTCCTGCCCTGTCTTGTCTTGTCCTGCCTTGTCCTGCCCTGTCTTGTCCTGCCCTGTCCTGTCCTGTCTTGTCCTGCCTTGTCTTGTCCTGCCCTGTCCTTTCCTGTCCTGCCCTGTCCTGTCCTGCCCTGTCTTGTCTTGTCCTGTCTTGTCCTGTCTTGTCCTGCCCTGTCTTGTCCTGCCCTGTCTTGTCCTGCCCTGTCTTGTCTTGTCCTGCCTTGTCCTGCCCTGTCTTGTCCTGCCCTGTCTTGTCCTGTCTTGTCCTGTCCTGCCCTGTCTTGTCCTGCCCTGTCTTGTCCTGTCTTGTCCTGTCCTGCCCTGTCCTGCCCTGTCCTGCCCTGTCTTGCCCTGTCTTGCCTTGTCTTGTCTTGTCTTGTCTTGTCCTGCCCTGCCCTGCCCTGTCTTGTCTTGTCTTGCCTTGTCCTGCCCTGCCTTGTGTTGTCTTGCCCTGTCCTGCCCTGCCTTGTCTTGTCCTGCCCTGTCCTTTCCTGTCTTGTCCTGTCCTGTCTTGTCTTGTCTTGTCCTGTCCTGTCTTGTCTTGTCCTGTCCTGTCCTGTCCTGTCCTGCCTTGTCTTGTCCTGCCCTGTCCTTTCCTGTCTTGTCTTGTCTTGTCTTGTCTTGTCTTGTCCTGTCCTGTCTTGTCTTGTCCTGCCCTGTCCTTTCCTGTCCTGCCCTGTCCTGTCCTGCCTTGTCTTGTCTTGTCCTGTCTTGTCTTGTCTTGTCCTGTCCTGTCTTGTCCTGTCCTGTCTTGTCTTGTCCTGTCCTGTCCTGTCCTGTCCTGTCTTGTCCTGCCCTGTCCTGTCTTGTACTGCCCTGTCTTTTCCTGCCTTGTCTTGTCCTGCCCTGCCCTGTCTTGCCTTGTCTTGTCTTGTCCTGTCCTGTCTTGTACTGTCTTGTCCTGTCCTGTCCTGTCCTGTCCTGTCTTGTCTTGTCTTTTCTTGTCTTGTCCTGTCCTGTCTTGTACTGTCTTGTCCTGCCCTGTCCTGTCTTGCCTTGCCTTGCCTTGCCCTGCCCTGCCTTGTCCTGCCCTGCCTTGTCTTGTCTTGTCCTGTCCTGTCTTGTACTGCCCTGTCTTTTCCTGCCTTGTCTTGTCCTGCCCTGCCCTGTCCTGTCTTGTCCTGTCTTGCCTTGTCTTGTCCTTTCCTGACTTGTACTGTCTTGTCCTGTCCTGTCCTGTCCTGTCCTGTCCTGTCTTGTCTTGTCTTGTCTTGTCTTGTCTTGTCTTGTCTTGTC
>NC_143038.1:25715000-25717500 GCF_057628025.1 Oncorhynchus mykiss
TGCCTTGTCTTGTCCTGCCCTGCCCTGTCTTGCCTTGTCTTGTCTTGTCCTGTCCTGTCTTGTACTGTCTTGTCCTGTCCTGTCCTGTCCTGTCCTGTCCTGTCTTGTCTTGTCTTTTCTTGTCTTGTCCTGTCCTGTCTTGTACTGTCTTGTCCTGCCCTGTCCTGTCTTGCCTTGCCTTGCCTTGCCCTGCCCTGCCTTGTCCTGCCCTGCCTTGTCTTGTCTTGTCCTGTCCTGTCTTGTACTGCCCTGTCTTTTCCTGCCTTGTCTTGTCCTGCCCTGCCCTGTCCTGTCTTGTCCTGTCTTGCCTTGTCTTGTCCTTTCCTGACTTGTCCTGTCCTGTCCTGTCCTGTCCTGTCCTGTCCTGTCCTGTCTTGTCTTGTCTTGTCTTGTCTTGTCTTGTCTTGTCCTGTCCTGTCCTGTCCTGTCCTGTCCTGTCCTGTCCTGTCCTGCCCTGCCTTGTCCTGCCCTGCCTTGTCCTGCCCTGCCTTGTCTTGTCCTGTCCTGTCTTGTACTGCCCTGTCTTTTCCTGCCTTGTCTTGTCCTGCCCTGCCCTGTCCTGTCCTGCCCTGTCCTGTCCTGCCCTGCCCTGTCTTGCCCTGTCTTGTCTTGTCTTGTCTTGTCTTGTCCTGTCCTGCCCTGTCCTGCCCTGTCTTGCCCTGTCTTGTCTTGTCTTGTCCCGCCTTGTCTTGTCCTGTCTTGTCTTGCCTTGTCCTGCCCTGCCTTGTCTTGCCCTGTCCTGTCTTGTCTTGTCCTGTCCTGTCCTGTCTTGTACTGCCCTGTCTTTTCCTGTCTTGCCTTGTCCTGCCTTGTCTTGCCCTGTCCTGCCTTGTCTTGCCCTGTCCTGTCTTGCCCTGTCCTGTCTTGCCCTGTCCTGTCTTGCCCTGTCCTGTCCTGTCTTGCCCTGTCCTGTCTTGCCCTGTCCTGTCTTGCCCTGTCCTGTCCTGTCTTGCCCTGTCCTGTCTTGCCCTGTCCTGTCTTGCACTGTCTTGTCCTGCCCTGTCCTGTCTTTTTTTGCCTTGTCCTGCCTTGTCTTGCCCTGTCCTGTCTTGCCTTGTCCTGCCTTGTCTTGCCCTGTCCTGCCTTGTCTTGCCCTGCCTTGCCTTGTCTTGCCCTGTCCTGCCTTGTCTTGCCCTGTCCTGCCTTGTCTTGCCCTGTCCTGCCTTGTCTTGCCCTGTCCTGCCTTGTCTTGCCTTGCCTTGCCTTGCCTTGCCTTGCCTTGCCTTGCCTTGTCTTGCCTTGTCCTGCCCTGCCCTGCCTTGTCTTGTCTTGTCTTGCCCTGTCCTGTCCTGTCTTGTCTTGTCTTGTCTTGCCTTGTCTTGTCTTGCCTTGTCCTGTCTTGTCTTGTCTTGTCTTGTCTTGCCTTGTCCTGCCCTGCCTTGTCTTGTCTTGCCCTGTCCTGTCCTTGCCCTGTCTTGCCCTGTCCTGCCTTGTCTTGCCCTGCCTTGCCTTGTCTTGCCCTGTCCTGCCTTGTCTTGCCCTGTCCTGCCTTGTCTTGCCCTGTCCTGCCTTGTCTTGCCCTGTCCTGCCTTGTCTTGCCCTGTCTTGCCCTGTCCTGCCTTGTCTTGCCCTGTCCTGTCCTGTCTTGCCCTGTCCTGTCTTGCCCTGTCCTGTCTTGCCCTGTCCTGTCTTGCCCTGTCCTGTCTTGCACTGTCTTGTCCTGCCCTGTCCTGTCTTTTTTTGCCTTGTCCTGCCTTGTCTTGCCCTGTCCTGTCTTGCCTTGTCCTGCCTTGTCTTGCCCTGTCCTGTCTTGCCTTGTCCTAACTTGTCTTGCCCTGTCCTGCCTTGTCTTGCCCTGTCCTGCCTTGTCTTGCCCTGTCCTGTCCTGTCTTGCCCTGTCCTGTCTTGCCCTGTCCTGTCTTGCCCTGTCCTGTCTTGCCCTGTCCTGTCTTGCCCTGTCCTGTCCTGTCCTGTCTTGCACTGTCTTGTCCTGCCCTGTCCTGCCTTGTCTTGCCCTGTCCTGCCCTGTCTTGCCCTGTCTTGTCTTGTCTTGTCCCGCCTTGTCTTGCCCTGTCCTGTCTTGCCTTGTCCTGCCTTGTCTTGCCTTGTCTTGCCTTGTCTTGCCTTGTCCTGCCTTGTCTTGCCCTGTCCTGTCTTGCCCTGTCCTGTCTTGCCCTGTCCTGTCTTGCCCTGTCCTGTCTTGCCCTGTCCTGTCTTGCCTTGTCCTGCCTTGTCTTGCCCTGTCCTGCCTTGTCTTGCCCTGTCCTGCCCTGTCCTGCCCTGTCTTGCCCTGTCCTGCCTTGCCTTGTCCTGCCTTGTCTTGCCTTGTCCTGCCTTGTCTTGCCTTGTCTTGCCTTGTCCTGCCTTGTCTTGCCTTGTCCTGCCTTGTCTTGCCTTGTCCTGTCTTGCCTTGTCCTGCCTTGTCTTGCCTTGTCCTGCCTTGTCCTGCCTTGTCTTGCCCTGTCCTGTCTTGCCCTGTCCTGTCTTGCCCTGTCCTGTCTTGTCTTGCCCTGTCCTGTCTTGCCCTGTCCTGTCTTGCCCTGTCCTGTCTTGCCTTGTC
>NC_143038.1:25722500-25775000 GCF_057628025.1 Oncorhynchus mykiss
TGTCCTGTCCTGTCCTGTCCTGTCTTGTCCTGCCCTGCCTTGTCTTGCCCTGTCTTGTCCTGTCCTGCCCTGTCCTGTCCTGTCCTGTCTTGTACTGCCCTGTCTTGTCCTGCCCTGTCCTGTCCTGCCCTGTCTTGTCTTGTCTTGTCTTGTCCTGTCTTTTCTTGTCTTGTCCTGTCTTGTCCTGCCTTGTCTTGTCCTGCCCTGTCCTTTCCTGTCCTGCCCTGTCCTGTCCTGTCTTGTCTTGTCTTGTCTTGTCCTGTCCTGTCTTGTCTTGTCTTGTCCTGTCCTGTCCTGTCCTGTCTTGTCCTGCCTTGTCTTGTCCTGCCCTGTCCTTTCCTGTCCTGCCCTGTCCTGTCCTGCCCTGTCTTGTCTTGTCTTGTCCTGTCTTGTCTTGTCTTGTCCTGTCCTGTCCTGTCCTGTCTTGTCCTGCCCTGTCTTGTCCTGTCTTGTCCTGCCCTGTCTTGTCCTGCCCTGTCTTGTCTTGCCTTGTCCTGCCCTGTCTTGTCCTGCCCTGTCTTGTCCTGTCTTGTCCTGCCCTGTCTTGTCCTGCCCTGTCTTGTCCTGTCTTGTCCTGCCCTGTCTTGTCTTGTCCTGCCTTGTCCTGCCCTGTCTTGTCCTGCCCTGTCCTGTCCTGTCTTGTCCTGCCTTGTCTTGTCCTGCCCTGTCCTTTCCTGTCCTGCCCTGTCCTGTCCTGCCCTGTCTTGTCCTGTCTTGTCCTGTCCTGTCTTGTCCTGCCCTGTCTTGTCCTGTCTTGTCCTGCCCTGTCTTGTCTTGTCCTGCCTTGTCCTGCCCTGTCTTGTCCTGCCCTGTCCTGTCCTGTCTTGTCCTGCCTTGTCTTGTCCTGCCCTGTCTTGTCCTGCCCTGTCTTGTCCTGTCTTGTCCTGTCCTGCCCTGTCTTGTCCTGCCCTGTCTTGTCCTGTCTTGTCCTGTCCTGCCTTGTCCTGCCCTGTCCTGTCCTGTCTTGTCCTGCCTTGTCTTGTCCTGCCCTGTCCTTTCCTGTCCTGCCCTGTCCTGTCCTGCCCTGTCTTGTCTTGTCCTGTCTTGTCCTGTCTTGTCCTGCCCTGTCTTGTCCTGCCCTGTCTTGTCTTGTCCTGCCTTGTCCTGCCCTGTCTTGTCCTGCCCTGTCTTGTCCTGCCCTGTCTTGTCCTGTCTTGTCCTGTCCTGCCCTGTCTTGTCCTGCCCTGTCTTGTCCTGTCTTGTCCTGTCCTGCCCTGTCCTGCCCTGTCCTGCCCTGTCTTGCCCTGTCTTGCCTTGTCTTGTCTTGTCTTGTCCTGCCCTGCCCTGTCTTGTCTTGTCTTGCCTTGTCCTGCCCTGCCTTGTGTTGTCTTGCCCTGTCCTGTCCTGTCCTGTCTTGTACTGTCTTGTCCTAACCTGTCTTGTCCTGTCCTGTCCTGTCTTGCCCTGCCCTGCCCTGCCCTGTCCTGTCCTGTCTTGTACTGCCTTGTCTTGTCCTGTCCTGTCCTGTCCTGTCCTGCCTTGTCTTGTCTTGTCTTGTCTTGTCTTGTCCTGCCTTGTCCTGTCCTGTCCTGTCCTGCCCTGCCTTGTCTTGTCTTGTCTTGTCTTGTCTTGTCTTGTCTTGTCTTGTCTTGTCTTGTCTTGTCTTGTCCTGTCCTGTCCTGTCCTGTCCTGTCCTGTCCTGTCTTGTCCTGCCTTGTCTTGTCCTGCCCTGTCCTTTCCTGTCTTGTCCTGTCCTGTCTTGTCTTGTCTTGTCCTGTCCTGTCTTGTCTTGTCCTGTCCTGTCCTGTCCTGTCCTGTCTTGTCCTGCCTTGTCTTGTCCTGCCCTGTCCTGTCTTGTCTTGTCTTGTCTTGTCTTGTCTTGTCTTGTCTTGTCTTGTCCTGCCCTGCCCTGCCCTGCCTTGTCTTGTCCTGCCCTGCCCTGTCCTGTCCTGCCCTGTCCTGTCCTGCCCTGCCTTGTCCTGTCCTGTCCTGCCTTGTCCTGTCCTGTCCTGCCCTGCCCTGCCCTGTCCTGTCCTGCCCTGTCTTGTCTTGTCTTGTCCTGTCCTGTCTTGCCCTGTCTTGTCCTGCCCTGTCTTGTCCTGTCCTGCCCTGCCCTGCCTTGTCTTGTCCTGCCCTGCCTTGTCCTGTCATGTCCTGCCCTGCCTTGTCCTGTCTTGTCCTGTCCTGCCCTGCCCTGTCTTGTCTTGTCTTGTCTTGTCCTGCCCTGCCTTGTCTTGTCCTGCCCTGCCCTGTCCTGTCCTGCCCTGTCCTGTCCTGCCCTGCCTTGTCCTGCCCTGCCCTGCCTTGTCCTGTCTTGTCCTGTCCTGTCCTGTCCTGTCTTGCCCTGTCTTGTCCTGCCCTGTCTTGTCCTGTCCTGCCCTGCCTTGTCCTGTCTTGTCCTGTCCTGCCCTGCCCTGCCTTGTCTTGTCCTGCCCTGCCCTGTCCTGTCCTGCCCTGTCCTGTCCTACCCTGCCTTGTCCTGTCCTGTCCTGCCCTGCCTTGTCCTGTCTTGTCCTGCCCTGCCCTGCCCTGCCCTGCCTTGTCCTGCCCTGCCTTGTCCTGTCTTGTCCTGTCCTGTCCTGTCCTGTCTTGCCCTGTCTTGTCCTGCCCTGTCTTGTCCTGTCCTGCCCTGCCTTGTCCTGTCTTGTCCTGTCCTGCCCTGCCCTGCCTTGTCTTGTCCTGCCCTGTCCTGTCCTGCCCTGTCCTGTCCTACCCTGCCTTGTCCTGTCCTGTCCTGCCCTGCCTTGTCCTGTCTTGTCCTGCCCTGCCCTGCCCTGCCCTGCCTTGTCCTGCCCTGCCTTGTCCTGTCCTGTCCTGTCCTGCCCTGTCCTGCCCTGTCTTGCCCTGTCTTGCCCTGTCTTGCCCTGTCCTGTCTTGTCTTGTCTTGTCTTGTCTTGTCTTGTCTTGTCTTGTCCTGCCCTGCCCTGCCCTGCCTTGTCTTGTCTTGTCTTGTCTTGTCTTGTCCTGCCTTGTCTTGTCTTGTCTTGTCCTGTCTTGTCTTGTCCTGCCCTGTCTTGTCCTGTCTTGTCCTGCCCTGTCTTGTCCTGTCTTGTCTTGTCCTGCCCTGTCTTGTCCTGTCTTGTCTTGTCCTGCCCTGTCCTGTCCTGTCTTGTCCTGCCCTGTCTTGTCCTGTCTTGTCTTGTCCTGCCTTGTCCTGTCTTGTCCTGCCCTGTCTTGTCTTGTCTTGTCCTGTCTTGTCCTGCCCTGTCTTGTCCTGTCCTGCCCTGTCTTGTCCTGCCCTGTCTTGTCCTGCCCTGTCTTGTCTTGTCTTGTACTGTCCTGTCCTGCCCTGTCTTGTCCTGTCCTGTCCTGTCTTGTCTTGTCCTGTCCTGTCCTGCCCTGTCTTGTCTTGTCTTGTCCTGTCTTGTCCTGCCCTGTCCTGTCCTGCCCTGTCTTGTCCTGTCCTGTCCTGTCTTGTCTTGTCCTGTCCTGTCCTGCCCTGTCTTGTCTTGTCTTGTCCTGTCTTGTCCTGCCCTGTCTTGTCCTGTCCTGCCCTGTCTTGTCCTGTCCTGCCCTGTCTTGTCCTGCCTTGTCTTGTCCTGCCCTGCCCTGTCTTGTCGTCTTGTCTTGTCCTGCCTTGTCCTGTCTTGTCCTGCCCTGTCTTGTCTTGTCTTGTCCTGTCTTGTCCTGCCCTGTCTTGTCCTGTCCTGCCCTGTCTTGTCCTGCCCTGTCTTGTCCTGCCCTGTCTTGTCTTGTCTTGTACTGTCCTGTCCTGCCCTGTCTTGTCCTGTCCTGTCCTGTCTTGTCTTGTCCTGTCCTGTCCTGCCCTGTCTTGTCTTGTCTTGTCCTGTCTTGTCCTGCCCTGTCTTGTCCTGTCCTGCCCTGTCTTGTCCTGTCCTGCCCTGTCTTGTCCTGCCTTGTCTTGTCCTGCCCTGCCCTGTCTTGTCGTCTTGTCTTGTCCTGCCCTGTCTTGTCTTGTCCTGCCCTGTCTTGTCGTCTTGTCTTGTCCTGCCCTGCCTTGTCCTGTCCTGCCTTGTCTTGTCCTGTCCTGTCCTGCCCTGTCTTGTCCTGTCCTGCCCTGTCTTGTCTTGTCCTGCCCTGTCTTGTCCTGTCCTGTCCTGTCTTGTCCTGTCTTGTCTTGTCCTGCCCTGTCCTGTCCTGCCCTGTCTTGTCCTGTCTTGTCCTGCCCTGTCTTGTCCTGCCCTGCCTTGTCTTGTCTTGTCTTGTCCTGCCCTGCCCTGTCCTGTCCTGCCCTGCCTTGTCTTGTCCTGCCCTGCCCTGTCCTGTCCTGCCCTGCCTTGTCCTGTCCTGTCCTGTCCTGCCCTGTCTTGTCCTGCCCTGCCTTGTCCTGTCTTGCCCTGCCCTGCCCTGTCCTGCCTTGTCCTGTCCTGTCCTGTCCTGTCCTGCCCTGTCCTGCCCTGCCTTGTCCTGTCTTGTCCTGCCCTGCCCTGCCCTGCCCTGCCCTGCCTTGTCCTGCCCTGCCTTGTCCTGTCCTGTCCTGCCCTGCCCTGTCCTGCCCTGCCCTGCCCTGCCTTGTCCTGCCCTGCCTTGTCCTGTCCTGTCCTGTCCTGCCCTGTCCTGCCCTGCCCTGCCTTGTCCTGTCTTGTCCTGCCCTGCCCTGTCCTGCGCTGCCCTGCCCTGCCCTGCCCTGTCCTGTCCTGTCTTGTCCTGTCCTGCCCTGTCCTGTCCTGTCCTGTCTTGTCCTGCCCTGCCTTGTCCTGCGTCTTGTCTTGTCTTGTCTTGTCCTGTCCTGTCCTGCCCTGTCTTGTCTTGTCTTGTCCTGTCTTGTCCTGCCCTGTCTTGTCCTGTCCTGCCCTGTCTTGTCCTGTCCTGCCCTGTCTTGTCCTGCCTTGTCTTGTCCTGCCCTGCCCTGTCTTGTCGTCTTGTCTTGTCCTGCCTTGTCCTGTCTTGTCCTGCCCTGTCTTGTCTTGTCTTGTCCTGTCTTGTCCTGCCCTGTCTTGTCCTGTCCTGCCCTGTCTTGTCCTGCCCTGTCTTGTCCTGCCCTGTCTTGTCTTGTCTTGTACTGTCCTGTCCTGCCCTGTCTTGTCCTGTCCTGTCCTGTCTTGTCTTGTCCTGTCCTGTCCTGCCCTGTCTTGTCTTGTCTTGTCCTGTCTTGTCCTGCCCTGTCTTGTCCTGTCCTGCCCTGTCTTGTCCTGTCCTGCCCTGTCTTGTCCTGCCTTGTCTTGTCCTGCCCTGCCCTGTCTTGTCGTCTTGTCTTGTCCTGCCCTGTCTTGTCTTGTCCTGCCCTGTCTTGTCGTCTTGTCTTGTCCTGCCCTGCCTTGTCCTGTCCTGCCCTGTCTTGTCCTGTCCTGTCCTGCCCTGTCTTGTCCTGTCCTGCCCTGTCTTGTCTTGTCCTGCCCTGTCTTGTCCTGTCCTGTCCTGTCTTGTCCTGTCTTGTCTTGTCCTGCCCTGTCCTGTCCTGCCCTGTCTTGTCCTGTCTTGTCCTGCCCTGTCTTGTCCTGCCCTGCCTTGTCTTGTCTTGTCTTGTCCTGCCCTGCCCTGTCCTGTCCTGCCCTGCCTTGTCTTGTCCTGCCCTGCCCTGCCCTGTCCTGTCCTGCCCTGCCTTGTCCTGTCCTGTCCTGTCCTGTCCTGTCCTGCCCTGTCTTGTCCTGCCCTGCCTTGTCCTGTCTTGCCCTGCCCTGCCCTGTCCTGCCTTGTCCTGTCCTGTCCTGTCCTGTCCTGCCCTGTCCTGCCCTGCCTTGTCCTGTCTTGTCCTGCCCTGCCCTGCCCTGCCCTGCCCTGCCTTGTCCTGCCCTGCCTTGTCCTGTCCTGTCCTGCCCTGCCCTGTCCTGCCCTGCCCTGCCCTGCCTTGTCCTGCCCTGCCTTGTCCTGTCCTGTCCTGTCCTGCCCTGTCCTGCCCTGCCCTGCCTTGTCCTGTCTTGTCCTGCCCTGCCCTGTCCTGCGCTGCCCTGCCCTGCCCTGCCCTGTCCTGTCCTGTCTTGTCCTGTCCTGCCCTGTCCTGTCCTGTCCTGTCTTGTCCTGCCCTGCCTTGTCCTGCGTCTTGTCTTGTCTTGTCTTGTCTTGTCTTGCCCTGCCCTGTCTTGTCCTGTCTTGTCTTGTCCTGCCCTGTCTTGTCTTGTCCTGCCCTGTCTTGTCCTGTCTTGTCTTGCCCTGTCCTGCCCTGTCCTGCCCTGCCTTGTCCTGTCCTGTCTTGTCTTGTCTTGTCTTGTCTTGTCTTGTCTTGTCCTGCCCTGCCCTGCCCTGTCTTGTCTTGTCTTGTCTTGTCTTGTCTTGTCTTGTCTTGTCTTGTCTTGTCTTGTCTTGTCTTGTCTTGTCTTGTCCTGTCCTGTCCTGTGTTGCCCTGTCTTGTCCTGCCCTGTCTTGTCCTGCCCTGTCTTGTCCTGTCCTGCCCTGTCTTGTCCTGCCTTGTCCTGCCCTGTCTTGTCCTGCCCTGTCCTGTCCTGTCTTGTCTTGTCTTGTCCTGCCTTGTCTTGTCCTGCCCTGTCTTGTCTTGTCTTGTCCTGTCTTGTCTTGTCCTGCCCTGTCTTGTCCTGTCTTGTCCTGCCCTGTCTTGCCCTGCCTTGTCTTGTCCTGCCCTGCCTTGTCCTGTCCTGCCCTGCCCTGCCCTGTCCTGTCCTGTCTTGTCTTGTCCTGTCCTGTCCTGTCCTGTCTTGTCCTGCCCTGCCTTGTCCTGTCCTGTCCTGCCCTGCCCTGCCTTGTCTTGTCCTGCCCTGCCATGTCCTGTCCTGTCCTGCCCTGCCTTGTCCTGTCCTGTCCTGTCCTGCCCTGCCCTGCCCTGTCCTGTCCTGTCCTGTCCTGTCTTGTCTTGTCCTGTCTTGTCCTGCCCTGTCTTGTCCTGTCCTGCCCTGTCTTGTCCTGTCCTGCCCTGTCTTGTCCTGCCCTGCCCTGTCCTGTCCTGTCTTGTCCTAACCTGTCTTGTCCTGCCCTGTCTTGTCGTCTTGTCTTGTCCTGCCCTGCCTTGTCTTGTCCTGCCCTGTCTTGTCGTCTTGTCCTGCCCTGTCCTGTCCTGTCCTGTCTTGTCCTGCCCTGCCTTGTCCTGTCTTGTCTTGTCTTGTCCTGTCTTGTCCTGCCCTGTCTTGTCCTGTCCTGCCCTGTCTTGTCCTGTCCTGCCCTGTCTTGTCCTGCCCTGTCTTGTCCTGCCCTGTCTTGTCCTCCCCTGTCTTGTCGTCTTGTCTTGTCCTGCCCTGCCTTGTCTTGTCCTGCCCTGTCTTGTCGTCTTGTCTTGTCCTGCCCTGTCTTGTCCTGTCCTGTCCTGCCCTGTCTTGTCCTGCCCTGCCCTGTCTTGTCTTGTCCTGTCCTGCCCTGTCTTGTCCTGTCCTGTCCTGTCTTGTCCTGTCTTGTCCTGTCCTGCCCTGTCCTGCCCTGTCTTGTCCTGTCCTGTCCTGTCTTGTCCTGTCCTGCCTTGTCTTGTCTTGTCCTGCCCTGTCCTGTCCTGTCCTGTCTTGTCTTGTCCTGTCCTGTCCTGTCCTGTCCTGCCCTGTCTTGTCTTGTCTTGTCCTGTCCTGTCCTGTCCTGTCTTGCCCTGTCTTGTCCTGCCCTGTCTTGCCCTGTCTTGTCCTGCCCTGTCCTGTCTTGTCCTGCCCTGTCTTGTCCTGTCCTGCCCTGCCTTGTCCTGTCCTGTCCTGCCCTGCCTTGTCCTGTCCTGTCCTGTCCTGTCCTGTCCTGCCCTGCCCTGCCCTGTCCTGTCCTGTCCTGTCCTGTCTTGTCTTGTCTTGTCCTGTCCTGTCCTGTCTTGTCCTGCCCTGTCTTGTCCTGTCTTGCCCTGCCCTGCCTTGTCTTGTCCTGCCCTGCCTTGTCCTGTCCTGTCCTGCCCTGCCTTGTCCTGTCCTGTCCTGCCCTGCCCTGCCCTGCCCTGCCCTGCCCTGTCCTGTCCTGTCCTGCCCTGTCTTGTCTTGTCTTGTCCTGTCCTGTCCTGTCCTGTCTTGCCCTGTCTTGTCCTGCCCTGCCTTGTCCTGTCCTGCCCTGCCCTGCCTTGTCTTGTCCTGCCCTGCCTTGTCCTGTCCTGCCCTGCCTTGTCCTGTCCTGCCCTGCCCTGTCTTGTCTTGTCTTGTCTTGTCTTGTCCTGACCCCGCCCTGCCTTGTCTTGTCTTTTCTTGTCCTGCCCTGCCCTGCCTTGTCTTGTCCTGCCCTGCCCTGTCCTGTCCTGCCCTGTCCTGTCCTGCCCTGCCTTGTCCTGTCCTGCCCTGCCTTGTCCTGTCTTGTCCTGTCCTGTCCTGCCCTGCCTTGTCCTGTCCTGTCCTGCCCTGCCCTGCCCTGCCCTGTCCTGTCCTGTCCTGTCCTGCCCTGTCCTGTCCTGTCCTGCCCTGTCCTGCCCTGCCTTGTCCTGTCCTGCCCTGCCTTGTCCTGTCCTGTCCTGTCCTGCCCTGCCCTGCCCTGCCCTGTCCTGTCCTGTCCTGCCCTGTCCTGTCCTGTCCTGCCCTGTCCTGCCCTGCCTTGTCCTGTCCTGCCCTGCCTTGTCCTGTCTTGTCCTGTCCTGCCCTGCCTTGTCCTGTCTTGTCCTGTCCTGCCCTGCCCTGCCCTGCCTTGTCTTGTCTTGTCTTGTCCTGCCCTGCCCTGCCTTGTCCTGTCCTGCCCTGCCCTGCCCTGTCCTGCCCTGCCCTGCCCTGCCTTGTCCTGCCCTGCCTTGTCCTGTCCTGTCCTGTCCTGTCCTGCCCTGCCCTGCCCTGCCTTGCCTTGCCTTGCCTTGCCTTGCCTTGCCTTGTCCTGTCCTGCCCTGCCCTGCCCTGCCCTGCCCTGCCCTGCCTTGTCCTGCCTTGTCTTGTCCTGCCCTGCCCTGCCCTGCCTTGTCCTGTCTTGTCCTGTCCTGTCCTGCCCTGTCCTGCCCTGCCCTGTCCTGTCCTGTCCTGTCTTGTCCTGCCCTGCCTTGTCCTGCGTCTTGTCTTGTCTTGTCTTGTCTTGTCTTGCCCTGCCCTGCCGTGCCCTGCCCTGTCCTGTCCTGTCCTGTCCTGTCTTGTCCTGTCCTGTCCTGCCCTGTCCTGCCCTGCCCTGCCTTGTCTTGTCCTGCCCTGCCTTGTCCTGTCCTGCCCTGCCCTGCCCTGTCCTGTCCTGCCCTGCCTTGTCCTGTCCTGTCCTGCCCTGCCTTGTCCTGTCCTGCCCTGCCCTGCCCTGCCCTGCCCTGCCTTGTCCTGCCTTGTCTTGTCCTGCCCTAACCTGCCCTGCCTTGTCCTGTCTTGTCCTGTCCTGTCCTGCCCTGCCCTGCCCTGTCCTGTCCTGTCCTGTCTTGTCCTGCCCTGCCTTGTCCTGCGTCTTGTCTTGTCTTGTCTTGTCTTGTCTTGCCCTGCCCTGCCCTGCCCTGCCCTGTCCTGTCCTGTCCTGTCCTGTCCTGTCCTGTCCTGTCTTGTCCTGTCCTGTCCTGCCCTGTCCTGCCCTGCCCTGCCTTGTCTTGTCTTGTCTTGTCTTGTCCTGCCCTGCCCTGCCCTGCCTTGTCTTGTCCTGCCCTGCCCTGTCCTGTCCTGCCCTGTCCTGCCCTGCCGTGTCCTGTCCTGTCCTGTCCTGCCCTGCCTTGTCCTGTCCTGTCCTGTCCTGCCCTGCCCTGCCCTGTCCTGTCCTGTCCTGTCCTGCCCTGTCTTGTCTTGTCTTGTCCTGTCCTGTCCTGTCCTGTCTTGCCCTGTCTTGTCCTGCCCTGTCTTGTCCTGTCCTGCCCTGCCCTGCCTTGTCCTGTCCTGTCCTGCCCTGCCTTGTCCTGTCTTGTCCTGTCCTGCCCTGCCCTGTCTTGTCTTGTCTTGTCTTGTCCTGCCCTGCCTTGTCTTGTCCTGCCCTGCCCTGTCCTGCCCTGTCCTGTCCTGTCCTGCCTTGTCCTGTCCTGCCCTGCCTTGTCCTGTCTTGTCCTGTCCTGTCCTGCCCTGCCTTGTCCTGTCCTGCCCTGCCCTGCCCTGCCCTGTCCTGTCCTGCCCTGCCCTGTCCTGTCCTGTCCTGTCCTGCCCTGCCTTGTCCTGTCCTGCCCTGCCTTGTCCTGTCTTGTCCTGTCCTGCCCTGCCCTGCCCTGCCTTGTCTTGTCTTGTCTTGTCCTGCCCTGCCCTGCCCTGCCCTGCCTTGTCCTGCCCTGCCTTGTCCTGTCCTGCCCTGCCCTGCCCTGCCCTGTCCTGTCCTGTCCTGTCCTGCCCTGCCTTGTCCTGTCTTGTCCTGTCCTGCCCTGCCCTGTCTTGTCTTGTCTTGTCTTGTCCTGCCCTGCCTTGTCTTGTCCTGCCCTGCCCTGTCCTGTCCTGCCCTGTCCTGTCCTGCCCTGCCTTGTCCTGTCCTGCCCTGCCTTGTCCTGTCTTGTCCTGTCCTGTCCTGCCCTGCCTTGTCCTGTCCTGCCCTGCCCTGCCCTGTCCTGTCCTGTCCTGCCCTGCCCTGTCCTGTCCTGCCCTGTCCTGTCCTGCCCTGCCTTGTCCTGTCCTGCCCTGCCTTGTCCTGTCTTGTCCTGTCCTGCCCTGCCTTGTCCTGTCTTGTCCTGTCCTGCCCTGCCCTGCCCTGCCTTGTCTTGTCTTGTCCTGCCCTGCCCTGCCCTGCCCTGCCTTGTCCTGCCCTGCCTTGTCCTGTCCTGTCCTGTCCTGCCCTGCCCTGTCCTGCCCTGTCCTGTCCTGTCTTGTCCTGTCCTGTCTTGCCCTGTCTTGCCCTGTCTTGCCCTGCCCTGCCCTGCCCTGCCCTGCCCTGCCCTGCCCTGCCTTGTCTTGTCTTGTCTTGTCTTGTCCTGCCTTGTCTTGTCTTGTCTTGTCCTGTCTTGTCTTGTCCTGCCCTGTCTTGTCCTGTCTTGTCCTGCCCTGTCTTGTCCTGTCTTGTCTTGTCCTGCCCTGTCTTGTCCTGTCTTGTCTTGTCCTGCCTTGTCCTGTCTTGTCTTGTCCTGCCCTGTCTTGTCTTGTCTTGTCCTGTCTTGTCCTGCCCTGTCTTGTCCTGTCCTGCCCTGTCTTGTCCTGTCCTGCCCTGTCTTGTCCTGCCCTGTCTTGTCTTGTCCTGCCTTGTCCTGTCTTGTCCTGCCCTGTCTTGTCTTGTCTTGTCCTGTCTTGTCCTACCCTGTCTTGTCCTGTCCTGCCCTGTCTTGTCCTGCCCTGTCTTGTCCTGCCCTGTCTTGTCTTGTCTTGTCCTGTCCTGTCCTGCCCTGTCTTGTCCTGTCCTGTCCTGTCTTGTCTTGTCCTGTCCTGTCCTGCCCTGTCTTGTCTTGTCTTGTCCTGTCTTGTCCTGCCCTGTCTTGTCCTGTCCTGCCCTGTCTTGTCCTGTCCTGCCCTGTCTTGTCCTGCCTTGTCTTGTCCTGCCCTGTCTTGTCCTGCCCTGTCTTGTCGTCTTGTCTTGTCCTGCCCTGTCTTGTCTTGTCCTGCCCTGTCTTGTCGTCTTGTCTTGTCCTGCCCTGCCTTGTCCTGTCCTGCCCTGTCTTGTCCTGTCCTGTCCTGCCCTGTCTTGTCCTGCCCTGCTCTGTCTTGTCTTGTCCTGTCCTGCCCTGTCCTGTCCTGTCCTGCCCTGTCTTGTCCTGTCCTGTCCTGCCCTGTCCTGCCCTTTCTTGTCCTGTCCTGTCCTGTCTTGTCCTGTCTTGTCTTGTCCTGCCCTGTCCTGTCCTGTCCTGCCCTGTCTTGTCCTGTCTTGTCCTGCCCTGTCTTGTCCTGCCCTGCCTTGTCTTGTCTTGTCTTGTCCTGCCCTGCCCTGCCTTGTCTTGTCCTGCCCTGCCCTGTCCTGTCCTGCCCTGTCCTGCCCTGCCTTGTCTTGTCCTGCCCTGCCCTGTCCTGTCCTGCCCTGCCTTGTCCTGTCCTGTCCTGTCCTGCCCTGTCTTGTCCTGCCCTGCCTTGTCCTGTCTTGCCCTGCCCTGCCCTGTCCTGCCTTGTCCTGTCCTGTCCTGTCCTGTCCTGCCCTGTCCTGCCCTGCCTTGTCCTGTCTTGTCCTGCCCTGCCCTGCCCTGCCCTGCCCTGCCTTGTCCTGCCCTGCCCTGCCTTGTCCTGTCCTGTCCTGCCTTGCCCTGTCCTGCCCTGCCCTGCCCTGCCTTGTCCTGCCCTGCCTTGTCCTGTCCTGTCCTGTCCTGCCCTGTCCTGCCCTGCCCTGCCTTGTCCTGTCTTGTCCTGCCCTGCCCTGTCCTGCCCTGCCCTGCCCTGTCCTGTCTTGTCCTGTCCTGCCCTGCCCTGTCCTGTCCTGTCCTGTCTTGTCCTGCCCTGCCTTGTCCTGCGTCTTGTCTTGTCTTGTCTTGTCTTGCCCTGCCCTGTCTTGTCCTGTCTTGTCTTGTCCTGCCCTGTCTTGTCTTGTCCTGCCCTGTCTTGTCCTGTCTTGTCTTGCCCTGTCCTGCCCTGTCCTGCCCTGCCTTGTCTTGTCTTGTCCTGTCCTGTCCTGTCCTGTCTTGTACTGTCTTGTCCTGCCCTGTCTTGTCTTGTCTTGTCTTGTCTTGTCTTGTCTTGTCTTGTCTTGTCCTGCCCTGTCTTGTCTTGTCTTGTCTTGTCTTGTCCTGTCCTGTCCTGTCCTGTGTTGCCCTGTCTTGTCCTGCCCTGTCTTGTCCTGCCTTGTCTTGTCCTGTCCTGCCCTGTCTTGTCCTGCCTTGTCCTGCCCTGTCCTTTCCTGCCCTGTCCTGTCCTGTCTTGTCTTGTCTTGTCCTGCCTTGTCTTGTCCTGCCCTGTCTTGTCTTGTCTTGTCCTGTCTTGTCTTGTCCTGCCCTGTCTTGTCCTGTCTTGTCCTGCCCTGTCTTGTCCTGTCTTGTCTTGTCCTGCCCTGTCTTGTCCTGTCTTGTCTTGTCCTGCCTTGTCCTGTCTTGTCTTGTCCTGCCCTGTCTTGTCTTGTCTTGTCCTGTCTTGTCCTGCCCTGTCTTGTCCTGTCCTGCCCTGTCTTGTCCTGCCCTGTCTTGTCCTGTCTTGTCTTGTCCTGCCCTGTCTTGTCCTGTCTTGTCTTGTCCTGTCTTGTCCTGCCCTGTCTTGTCCTGTCTTGTCTTGTCTTGTCTTGTCCTGTCTTGTCCTGCCCTGTCTTGTCCTGTCCTGCCCTGTCTTGTCCTGCCCTGTCTTGTCCTGCCCTGTCTTGTCCTGCCTTGTCTTGTCCTGTCCTGTCCTGTCCTGTCTTGTCTTGTCCTGTCCTGTCCTGCCCCGTCTTGTCCTGTCCTGTCCTGTCCTGTCTTGTCTTGTCCTGTCCTGCCCTGTCTTGTCTTGTCTTGTCCTGTCTTGTCCTGCCCTGTCTTGTCCTGTCCTGCCCTGTCTTGTCCTGTCCTGTCCTGCCCTGTCTTGTCTTGTCCTGTCTTGTCCTGCCCTGTCTTGTCCTGTCCTGCCCTGTCTTGTCCTGTCCTGCCCTGTCTTGTCCTGTCCTGCCCTGTCTTGTCCTGCCTTGTCTTGTCCTGCCCTGTCTTGTCCTGCCCTGTCTTGTCGTCTTGTCTTGTCCTGCCCTGTCTTGTCTTGTCCTGCCCTGTCTTGTCGTCTTGTCTTGTCCTGCCCTGCCTTGTCCTGTCCTGCCCTGTCTTGTCCTGTCCTGTCCTGCCATGTCTTGTCCTGTCCTGCCCTGTCTTGTCTTGTCCTCTCCTGCCCTGCCTTGTCTTGTCTTGTCCTGTCCTGCCCTGTCTTGTCCTGTCCTGTCCTGCCCTGTCCTGCCCTGTCTTGTCCTGTCCTCTCCTGTCTTGTCCTGTCCTGCCTTGTCTTGTCTTGTCCTGCCCTGCCTTGTCCTGTCCTGTCCTGTCCTGCCTTGTCCTGTCCTGTCCTGTCCTGTCCTGTCCTGTCTTGTCTTGTCTTGTCTTGCCCTGCCCTGCCCTGTCTTGTCTTGTCTTGTCTTGTCCTGTCCTGTCCTGCCCTGTCTTGTCCTGTCCTGCCCTGTCTTGTCTTGTCCTCTCCTGCCCTGCCTTGTCTTGTCTTGTCCTGTCCTGCCCTGTCTTGTCCTGCCCTGTCTTGTCCTGTCCTGTCCTGCCCTGTCCTGCCCTGTCTTGTCCTGTCCTGTCCTGTCTTGTCCTGTCCTGCCTTGTCTTGTCTTGTCCTGCCCTGTCTTGTCCTGTCCTGTCCTGTCTTGTCTTGTCCTGTCCAGTCCTGCCCTGTCTTGTCCTGTCCTGCCCTGTCTTGTCTTGTCTTGTCTTGTCTTGTCTTGTCTTGTCCTGCCCTGCCCTGCCTTGTCTTGTCTTGTCTTGTCTTGTCTTGTCCTGCCCTGCCTTGTCCTGTCTTGTCTTGTCTTGTCTTGTCTTGTCTTGTCCTGCCCTGCCCTGCCCTGTCCTGCCCTGCCCTGTCTTGTCCTGTCCTATCCTGTCCTGTCCTGTCCTGCCCTGCCCTGCCCTGCCCTGCCCTGCCTTGTCCTGCCCTGCCCTGCCCTGCCTTGTCCTGCCCTGCCTTGTCTTGTCCTGTCCTGTCCTGCCCTGCCCTGCCTTGTCCTGCCCTGCCTTGCCCTGCCCTGCCCTGCCCTGCCCTTCCTTGTCCTGCCTTGTCTTGTCCTGCCCTGCCCTGCCCTGCCCTGCCTTGTCCTGCCCTGCCTTGTCCTGCCCTGCCCTTCCTTGTCCTGCCCTGCCCTGCCCTGTCTTGTCTTGCCTTGTCCTGCCTTGTCTTGTCTTGCCTTGTCTTGCCTTGTCCTGCCTTGTCTTGTCCTGTCTTGTACTGCCCTGTCTTGTCCTGCCTTGTCCTGCCCTGTCCTGTCCTGTCCTGCCCTGCCCTGCCTTGTCCTGCCCTGCCTTGTCCTGCCCTGCCCTGCCCTTCCTTGTCCTGCCTTGTCTTGTCCTGCCCTGCCCTGCCCTGCCTTGTCCTGCCCTGCACTGCCCTTCCTTGTCCTGCCTTGTCTTGCCCTGCGTCTTGTCTTGTCTTGTCTTGTCTTGTCTTGTCCTGTCCTGTCCTGTCCTGTCCTGTCCTGTCTTGTCTTGTCTTGTCTTGCCCTGCCCTGCCCTGCCCTGCCCTGTCTTGTCTTGTCTTGTCTTGTCCTGTCTTGTCTTGTCTTGTCTTGCCCTGCCCTGTCTTGTCTTGCCTTGTCCTGCCTTGTCTTGTCCTGCCTTGTCTTGTCCTGTCCTGTCCTGTCTTGTACTGCCCTGTCTTGTCCTGCCTTGTCCTGCCCTGTCCTGTCCTGTCCTGCCCTGTCCTGTCCTGCCCTGTCCTGCCCTGTCCTGTCTTGTCTTGTACTGCCCTGTCTTGTCCTGCCTTGTCCTGCCCTGCCTTGTCTTGTCCTGTCCTGTCCTGTCCTGTCCTGTCCTGCCCTGCCTTGTCTTGTCTTGTCTTGTCTTGTCTTGTCTTGTCTTGTCCTGCCCTGCCCTGTCTTGTCTTGTCTTGTCTTGTCTTGTCTTGTCCTGTCCTGTCCTGTCCTGTCTTGTCCTGCCCTGCCCTGTCTTGTCTTGTCTTGTCTTGACCTGTCCTGTCCTGTCCTGTCTTGTCTTGTCCTGTCCTGTCCTGTCTTGTCTTGTCCTGTCCTGCCCTGTCTTGTCTTGTCTTGTCCTGTCTTGTCCTGCCCTGTCTTGTCCTGTCCTGCCCTGTCTTGTCCTGTCCTGTCCTGCCCTGTCTTGTCTTGTCCTGTCTTGTCCTGCCCTGTCTTGTCCTGTCCTGCCCTGTCTTGTCCTGTCCTGCCCTGTCTTGTCCTGTCCTGCCCTGTCTTGTCCTGCCTTGTCTTGTCCTGCCCTGTCTTGTCCTGCCCTGTCTTGTCGTCTTGTCTTGTCCTGCCCTGTCTTGTCTTGTCCTGCCCTGTCTTGTCGTCTTGTCTTGTCCTGCCCTGCCTTGTCCTGTCCTGCCCTGTCTTGTCCTGTCCTGTCCTGCCCTGTCTTGTCCTGTCCTGCCCTGTCTTGTCTTGTCCTCTCCTGCCCTGCCTTGTCTTGTCTTGTCCTGTCCTGCCCTGTCTTGTCCTGTCCTGTCCTGCCCTGTCCTGCCCTGTCTTGTCCTGTCCTCTCCTGTCTTGTCCTGTCCTGCCTTGTCTTGTCTTGTCCTGCCCTGCCTTGTCCTGTCCTGTCCTGTCCTGCCTTGTCCTGTCCTGTCCTGTCCTGTCCTGTCCTGTCTTGTCTTGTCTTGTCTTGCCCTGCCCTGCCCTGTCTTGTCTTGTCTTGTCTTGTCTTGTCCTGTCCTGTCCTGCCCTGTCTTGTCCTGTCCTGCCCTGTCTTGTCTTGTCCTCTCCTGCCCTGCCTTGTCTTGTCTTGTCCTGTCCTGCCCTGTCTTGTCCTGCCCTGTCTTGTCCTGTCCTGTCCTGCCCTGTCCTGCCCTGTCTTGTCCTGTCCTGTCCTGTCTTGTCCTGTCCTGCCTTGTCTTGTCTTGTCCTGCCCTGTCTTGTCCTGTCCTGTCCTGTCTTGTCTTGTCCTGTCCAGTCCTGCCCTGTCTTGTCCTGTCCTGCCCTGTCTTGTCCTGCCCTGTCTTGTCCTGTCTTGTCCTGTCCTGTCCTGCCCTGTCCTGTCTTGTCCTGCCCTGTCTTGTCCTGTCCTGCCCTGCCTTGTCCTGTCCTGTCCTGCCCTGTCCTGTCCTGTCCAGCCCTGTCCTGCCCTGCCCTGTCTTGTCCTGCCCTGCCTTGTCCTGTCCTGTCCTGCCCTGTCTTGTCCTGTCCTGTCCTGTCCTGCCCTGTCCTGCCCTGCCCTGTCTTGTCCTGCCCTGCCTTGTCCTGTCCTGCCCTGTCCTGTCCTGCCCTGTCTTGTCTTGTCCTGCCCTGCCCTGTCCTGTCCTGCCCTGCCTTGTCCTGTCCTGTCCTGTCCTGCCCTGTCTTGTCCTGCCCTGCCTTGTCTTGTCTTGTCCTGCCCTGCCTTGCCTTGTCCTGTCTTGTCTTGTCTTGTCTTGTCTTGTCTTGTCCTGTCTTGTCTTGTCTTGTCCTGCCCTGCCCTGCCCTGCCCTGCATTGTCCTGCCCTGCCCTGCCTTGTCCTGCCCTGCCTTGTCTTGTCCTGTCTTGCCCTGCCATGCCCTGCCCTGCCCTGCCCTGCCCTGCCTTGCCTTGCCTTGCCTTGTCCTGTCCTGTCCTGTCCTGCCCTGCCCTGCCCTTCCTTGTCCTGCCTTGTCTTGTCCTGCCCTGCCCTGCCCTGCCTTGTCCTGCCCTGCCTTGTCCTGCCCTGCCCTGCCCTTCCTTGTCCTGCCTTGTCTTGTCCTGCCCTGCCCTGCCCTGTCCTGTCCTGTCCTGCGTCTTGTCTTGTCTTGTCTTGTCTTGTCTTGTCCTGTCCTGTCCTGTCCTGTCTTGTCTTGTCTTGTCTTGCCCTGCCCTGCCCTGCCTTGTCCTGCCTTGTCTTGTCCTGTCCTGTCCTGTCCTGTCCTGTCTTGTCTTGTCTTGTCTTGCCCTGCCCTGCCCTGCCCTGCCCTGCCCTGCCTTGTCCTGCCTTGTCTTGCCCTGTCCTGTCCTGTCCTGTCTTGTCTTGTCCTGTCCTGTCTTGTACTGCCCTGTCTTGTCCTGCCTTGTCCTGCCCTGTCCTGTCCTGTCCTGCCCTGTCCTGTCCTGCCCTGTCCTGCCCTGTCCTGTCTTGTCCTGCCCTGCCCTGCCTTGTCTTGTCCTGCCTTGTCCTGTCCTGCCCTGTCCTGTCCTGTCCTTTCCTGCCCTGCCCTGTCTTGTCTTGTCCTGTCTTGTCTTGTCTTGTCTTGTCCAGTCCTGTCCTGTCCTGTCTTGTCCTGCCCTGTCTTGTCCTGTCCTGCCCTGCCCTGCCTTGTCTTGTCCTGCCCTGCCTTGTCCTGTCCTGCCCTGCCTTGTCCTGTCTTGTCCTGTCCTGCCCTGCCCTGCCTTGTCTTGTCCTGCCCTGTCCTGTCCTGTCCTGCCCTGTCTTGTCCTGTCTTGTCCTGCCCTGTCTTGTCCTGCCCTGCCTTGTCTTGTCTTGTCTTGTCCTGCCCTGCCCTGCCTTGTCTTGTCCTGCCCTGCCCTGTCCTGTCCTGCCCTGTCCTGTCCTGCCCTGCCTTGTCTTGTCCTGCCCTGCCCTGCCCTGTCCTGCCTTGTCCTGTCCTATCCTGCCCTGTCCTGCCCTGCCTTGTCCTGTCTTGTCCTGCCCTGCCCTGCACCTGCCCTGCCTTGTCCTGCCCTGCCCTGCCCTGCCCTGCCCTGCCTTGCCTTGCCTTGCCTTGCCTTGCCTTGCCTTGCCTTGCCTTGTCCTGTCCTGCCCTGCCCTGCCCTGCCCTGCCCTGCCTTGTCCTGCCTTGTCTTGTCCTGCCCTGCCCTGCCCTGCCCTGTCTTGTCCTGTCCTGTCCTGTCCTGCCCTGCCCTGTCCTTTCCTGTCCTGTCGTGTACTGCCCTGCCTTGTCCTGCGTCTTGTCTTGTCTTGTCTTGTCTTGTCTTGTCTTGTCTTGTCTTGCCTTGCCCTGCCCTGCCCTGCCCTGCCCTGCCCTGCCCTGCCCTGCCCTGCCTTGTCTTGTCTTGTCTTGTCTTGTCTTGTCTTGTCTTGTCTTGTCCTGTCCTGTCCTGTCCTGTCTTGTCTTGTCTTGTCTTGTCTTGTCTTGTCTTGTCTTGTCTTGTCTTGTCCTGTCCTGTCTTGCCCTGCCCTGTCCTGTCCTGTCCTGTCCTGTCTTGTCTTGTCTTGTCTTGTCTTGTCCTGCCCTGTCTTGTCGTCTTGTCTTGTCCTGCCCTGCCTTGTCCTGTCCTACCCTGTCTTGTCTTGTCCTCTCCTGCCTTGTCTTGTCTTGTCCTGTCTTGTCCTGTCCTGTCCTGTCTTGTCTTGTCCTGTCCTGCCCTGTCTTGTCCTGTCCTGTCCTGCCCTGTCTTGTCCTGTCCTGTCCTGTCTTGTCCTGTCCTGCCTTGTCTTGTCTTGTCCTGCCCTGTCTTGTCCTGTCCTGTCCTGTCTTGTCTTGTCCTGTCCAGTCCTGCCCTGTCTTGTCCTGTCTTGTTCTGTCCTGTCCTGCCCTGTCCTGCCTTGTCCTGTCCAGCCCTGTCCTGCCCTGCCCTGTCTTGTCCTGCCCTGCCTTGTCCTGTCCTGTCCTGTCTTGTCCTGTACTGTCCTGTCCTGCCCTGTCCTGCCCTGCCCTGCCCTGTCTTGTCCTGCCCTGCCTTGTCCTGTCCTGCCCTGTCCTGTCCTGCCCTGTCCTGTCCTGTCCTGTCCTGCCCTGTCCTGCCCTGCCCTGCCCTGCCCTGTCTTGTCCTGCCCTGCCTTGTCCTGCCCTGCCCTGTCCTGTCCTGCCCTGCCTTGTCCTGTCCTGTCCTGTCCTGTCCTGCCCTGTCTTGTCCTGCCCTGCCTTGTCTTGTCTTGTCTTGTCCTGCCCTGCCTTGTCCTGTCTTGTCTTGTCTTGTCTTGTCTTGTCCTGCCCTGCCTTGTCCTGTCTTGTCTTGTCCTGCCCTGCCCTGCCCTGCCCTGTCCTGCCCTGCCCTGTCTTGTCCTGTCCTATCCTGTCCTGTCCTGCCCTGTCCTGCCCTGCCTTGCCCTGCCCTGCCCTGCCTTGTCCTGCCCTGCCCTGCCCTGCCTTGTCCTGCCCTGCCTTGTCCTGTCCTGTCTTGTCCTGTCCTGTCCTGCCCTGCCCTGCCTTGTCCTGCCCTGCCTTGCCCTGCCCTGCCCTGCCCTGCCCTTCCTTGTCCTGCCTTGTCTTGTCCTGCCCTGCCCTGCCCTGCCCTGCCTTGTCCTGCCCTGCCTTGTCCTGCCCTGCCCTTCCTTGTCCTGCCCTGCCCTGCCCTGTCTTGTCTTGCCTTGTCCTGCCTTGTCTTGTCTTGCCTTGTCTTGCCTTGTCCTGCCTTGTCTTGTCCTGTCTTGTACTGCCCTGTCTTGTCCTGCCTTGTCCTGCCCTGTCCTGTCCTGTCCTGCCCTGCCCTGCCTTGTCCTGCCCTGCCTTGTCCTGCCCTGCCCTGCCCTTCCTTGTCCTGCCTTGTCTTGTCCTGCCCTGCCCTGCCCTGCCCTGCCTTGTCCTGCCCTGCACTGCCCTTCCTTGTCCTGCCTTGTCTTGCCCTGCGTCTTGTCTTGTCTTGTCTTGTCTTGTCTTGTCCTGTCCTGTCCTGTCCTGTCCTGTCCTGTCTTGTCTTGTCTTGTCTTGCCCTGCCCTGCCCTGCCCTGCCCTGTCTTGTCTTGTCTTGTCTTGTCCTGTCTTGTCTTGTCTTGTCTTGCCCTGCCCTGTCTTGTCTTGCCTTGTCCTGCCTTGTCTTGTCCTGCCTTGTCTTGTCCTGTCCTGTCCTGTCTTGTACTGCCCTGTCTTGTCCTGCCTTGTCCTGCCCTGTCCTGTCCTGTCCTGCCCTGTCCTGTCCTGCCCTGTCCTGCCCTGTCCTGTCTTGTCTTGTACTGCCCTGTCTTGTCCTGCCTTGTCCTGCCCTGCCTTGTCTTGTCCTGTCCTGTCCTGTCCTGTCCTGTCCTGTCCTGCCCTGCCTTGTCTTGTCTTGTCTTGTCTTGTCTTGTCTTGTCTTGTCCTGCCCTGCCCTGTCTTGTCTTGTCTTGTCTTGTCTTGTCTTGTCTTGTCCTGTCCTGTCCTGTCCTGTCTTGTCCTGCCCTGCCCTGTCTTGTCTTGTCTTGTCTTGACCTGTCCTGTCCTGTCCTGTCTTGTCTTGTCCTGTCCTGTCCTGTCTTGTCCTGCCCTGTCTTGTCCTGTCCTGCCCTGCCCTGCCTTGTCTCGTCCTGCCCTGCCTTGTCCTGTCTTGTCCTGCCCTGTCTTGTCCTGCCCTGTCCTGCCCTGCCCTGTCCTGCCCTGCCCTGCCCTGCCCTGCCCTGTCCTGTCCTGTCCTGTCCTGTCCTGTCCTGTCCTGTCTTGTCTTGTCTTGTCTTGTCTTGCCCTGTCCTGTCCTGTCTTGCACTGTCTTGTCCTGCCCTGTCTTGTCCTGTCCTGTCTTGCCCTGCCCTGCACTGCCCTGTCCTGTCCTGTCCTGTCTTGTCCTGTCTTTTTTTGCCTTGTCCTGCCTTGTCTTGCCCTGTCCTGTCCTGTCCTGTCTTGTACTGCCCTGTCTTGTCCTGCCCTGTCTTGTCCTGCCCTGTCCTGCCCTGCCCTGCCCTGTCCTGCCCTGCCCTGCCCTGCCCTGCCCTGTCCTGTCCTGTCCTGTCTTGTCCTGTCCTGTCCTGTCCTGTCCTGCCCTGCCCTGCCCTGTCTTGTCTTGCCTTGTCCTGCCCTGCCTTGTCTTGCCCTGTCCTGTCTTGTACTGCCCTGTCTTTTCCTGCCTTGTCTTGTCCTGCCCTGTCCTGTCCTGTCCTGTCCTGCCCTGCCCTGCCTTGTCTTGTCCTGCCTTGTCCTGTCCTGCCCTGCCCTGCCCTGTCCTGTCTTGTCCTGTCTTGCCTTGTCTTGTCTTGTCTTGTCTTGTCTTGTCCTGTCCTGCCCTGCCTTGTCTTGCAATGTCCTGTCCTGTCCTGTCTTGTACTGTCTTGTCCTGCCCTGTCTTGTCCTGTCTTGTCCTGTCCTGTCCTGTCCTGTCCTGTCCTGCCCTGCCCTGTCCTGTCTTGTCTTGTCTTGTCTTGTCTTGTACTGTCTTGTCCTGCCCTGTCTTGTCCTGTCTTTTCCTGTCTTGTCTTGCCTTGTCCTGCCCTGCCTTGTCTTGCCCTGTCCTGTCTTGTCTTGCCCTGTCCTGTCTTGTACTGCCCTGTCTTGCCCTGCCCTGCCCTGCCCTGTCCTGTCCTGTCCTGTCTTGTCCTGTCTTTTTTTGCCTTGTCCTGCCTTGTCTTGCCCTGCCCTGTCTTGTCCTGCCTTGTCCTGCCTTGTCCTGCCTTGTCTTGTCTTGTCTTGTCTTGTCCTGCCCTGTCCTGCCCTGCCCTGCCCTGTCTTGTCTTGTCCTGTCTTGTCTTGCCTTGTCCTGCCCTGCCTTGTCTTGCCCTGTCCTGTCTTGTCTTGTCCTGTCCTGTCTTGTACTGCCCTGTCTTTTCCTGCCTTGTCTTGTCCTGCCCTGTCCTCTCCTGTCCTGCCCTGTCCTGTCCTGCCCTGTCTTGTCCTGCCCTGCCCTGCCTTGTCTTGTCCTGCCCTGTCTTGTCCTGCCCTGTCTTGTCCTGCCCTGTCTTGTCCTGTCTTGTCCTGCCCTGCCTTGTCCTGTCCTGTCTTGTCCTGCCCTGCCCTGCCCTGTCTTGTCTTGCCTTGTCCTGTCTTGTCTTGCCTTGTCCTGCCCTGCCTTGTCTTGCCCTGTCCTGTCCTGTCTTGTACTGTCTTGTCCTGCCCTGTCTTGTCCTGTCCTGTCCTGTCTTGCCCTGCCCTGCCCTGCCCTGCCCTGTCCTGTCCTGTCCTGTCCTGTCTTGTACTGCCCTGTCTTGTCCTGCCCTGCCCTGTCTTGTCTTGTCTTGTCTTGTCCTGTCCTGTCTTGTCCTGCCCTGTCTTGTCCTGCCCTGTCTTGTCCTGTCTTGTCCTGCCCTGCCTTGTCCTGTCCTGTCTTGTCCTGCCCTGTCTTGTCCTGCCCTGTCTTGTCCTGCCCTGTCTTGTCCTGCCCTGTCTTGTCCTGTCTTGTCTTGCCTTGTCCTGCCCTGCCTTGTCTTGCCCTGTCCTGTCTTGTCTTGCCCTGTCCTGTCCTGTCTTGTACTGCCCTGTCTTGTCCTGCCTTGTCTTGTCCTGCCCTGTCCTTTCCTGTCCTGCCCTGTCCTGTCCTGCCCTGCCCTTTCTTGTCTTGTCTTGTCCTGTCCTGTCTTGTCTTGTCCTGTCTTGTCCTGCCCTGTCTTGTCCTGCCCTGTCTTGCCCTGCCTCGTCCTGTCCTGTCTTGTCCTGCCTTGTCTTGTCCTGCCCTGTCCTTTCCTGTCCTGCCCTTTCCTGTCCTGCCCTGCCCTTTCTTGTCTTGTCTTGTCCTGTCCTGTCTTGTCTTGTCCTGTCTTGTCCTGCCCTGCCTTGTCCTGCCCTGTCTTGTCCTGCCCTGCCTTGTCCTGCCCTGTCTTGTCCTGCCCTGTCTTGTCTTGTCCTGCCTTGTCCTGCCCTGTCTTGTCCTGCCCTGTCTTGTCCTGTCTTGTCCTGCCCTGTCTTGCCCTGTCTTGTCTTGTCTTGTCTTGTCTTGTCCTGCCCTGCCCTGCCCTGCCCTGCCCTGTCTTGTCTTGCCTTGTCCTGCCTTGTCTTGTCCTGTCTTGTCTTGCCTTGTCCTGCCCTGCCTTGTCTTGCCCTGTCCTGTCTTGTCTTGTCCTGTCCTGTCCTGTCTTGCCCTGTCTTGTCTTGTCTTGTCCTGCCCTGTCTTTTCCTGCCTTGTCTTGTCCTGCCCTGTCCTGTCCTGTCCTGCCCTGTCCTGTCTTGTCCTGCCCTGCCTTGTCTTGTCCTGCCTTGTCCTGCCCTGTCTTGTCCTGCCCTGTCTTGTCCTGTCTTGTCCTGCCCTGTCTTGCCCTGTCTTGTCTTGTCTTGTCTTGTCTTGTCTTGTCCTGCCCTGCCCTGCCCTGCCCTGCCCTGCCCTGTCTTGTCTTGCCTTGTCCTGCCTTGTCTTGTCCTGTCTTGTCTTGCCTTGTCCTGCCCTGCCTTGTCTTGCCCTGTCCTGTCTTGTCTTGTCCTGTCCTGTCCTGTCTTGCCCTGTCTTGTCTTGTCTTGTCCTGCCCTGTCTTTTCCTGCCTTGTCTTGTCCTGCCCTGTCCTGCCCTGCCCTGCCCTGTCCTGTCTTGTCTTGTCTTGTCTTGTCTTGTCTTGTCTTGTCTTGTCCTGCCCTGCCCTGCCCTGTCTTGTCTTGCCTTGTCCTGTCTTGTCCTGCCTTGTCCTGCCTTGCCTTGTCTTGTCTTGTCTTGTCTTGTCTTGTCCTGCCCTGCCCTGTCTTGTCTTGCCTTGTCCTGTCTTGTCTTGCCTTGTCCTGCCCTGCCTTGTCTTGCCCTGTCCTGTCCTGTCCTGTCTTGTACTGTCTTGTCCTGCCCTGTCCTGTCTTGCCCTGCCCTGCCCTGCCCTGCCCTGTCCTGTCTTGTCCTGTCTTTTTTTGCCTTGTCCTGCCTTGTCTTGCCCTGTCCTGTCTTGTGCTGCCCTGTCTTGTCCTGTCTTGTCCTGTCCTGCCCTGTCCTGCCCTATCCTGCCCTGTCTTGCCCTGTCTTGTCTTGTCTTGCCTTGTCCTGTCTTGTCTTGCCTTGTCCTGCCCTGCCTTGTCTTGCCCTGTCCTGTCCTGTCCTGTCCTGTCTTGTACTGTCTTGTCCTGCCCTGTCCTGTCTTGCCCTGCCCTGCCCTGCCCTGTCCTGTCTTGTCCTGTCTTTTTTTGCCTTGTCCTGCATTGTCTTGCCCTGTCCTGTCTTGTCCTGCCCTGTCTTGTCCTGCCCTGTCTTGTCCTGCCCTGTCTTGTCCTGCCCTGTCTTGTCCTGCCCTGTCTTGTCTTGTCCTGCCGTGTCTTGTCCTGTCTTGTCTTGCCTTGTCCTGCCCTGCCTTGTCTTGCCCTGTCCTGTCTTGTCTTGCCCTGTCCTGTCTTGTACTGCCCTGTCTTGTCCTGCCTTGTCTTGTCCTGCCCTGTCCTTTCCTGTCCTGACCTGTCCTGCCCTGTCTTGTCTTGTCTTGTCCTGTCCTGTCTTGTCTTGTCCTGTCTTGTCCTGCCCTGTCTTGTCCTGCCCTGTCTTGCCCTGCCTTGTCCTGTCCTGTCTTGTCCTGTCCTGCCCTGTCTTGTCCTGCCCTGCCTTGTCCTGCCCTGTCTTGTCCTGCCCTGCCTTGTCCTGCCCTGTCTTGTCCTGCCCTGTCTTGCCTTGTCCTGCCTTGTCTTGCCCTGTCCTGTCTTGTCCTGCCCTGTCTTGTCCTGTCTTGTCCTGTCCTGCCCTGTCCTGCCCTATCCTGCCCTGTCTTGCCCTGTCTTGTCTTGTCTTGTCTTGTCCTGTCTTGTCCTGCCCTGTCTTGTCCTGCCCTGTCTTGTCCTGCCCTGTCTTGTCTTGTCCTGCCTTGTCCTGCCCTGTCTTGTCCTGCCCTGTCTTGTCGTGTCTTGTCCTGCCCTGTCTTGCCCTGTCTTGTCTTGTCTTGTCTTGTCTTGTCCTGCCCTGCCCTGCCCTGCCCTGACCTGTCTTGTCTTGCCTTGTCCTGCCTTGTCTTGTCTTGTCCTGCCCTGTCTTTTCCTGCCTTGTCTTGTCCTGCCCTGTCCTGTCCTGTCCTGTCCTGCCCTGTCCTGTCTTGTCCTGCCCTGCCTTGTCTTGTCCTGCCTTGTCCTGTCCTGCCCTGCCCTGCCCTGCCCTGTCCTGTCTTGTCTTGTCTTGTCTTGTCTTGTTCTGCCCTGCCCTGCCCTGTCTTGTCTTGCCTTGTCCTGTCTTGCCTTGTCCTGCCCTGCCTTGTCTTGCCCTGTCCTGTCCTGTCCTGTCTTGTACTGTCTTGTCCTGCCCTGTCCTGTCTTGCCCTGCCCTGCCCTGCCCTGTCCTGTCTTGTCCTGTCTTTTTTTGCCTTGTCCTGCCTTGTCTTGCCCTGTCCTGTCTTGTCCTGTCCTGTCTTGTCCTGTCTTGTCCTGTCCTGGCCTGTCCTGCCCTATCCTGCCCTGTCTTGCCCTGTCTTGTCTTGTCTTGTCTTGTCCTGTCTTGTCCTGCCCTGTCTTGTCCTGCCCTGTCTTGTCCTGCCCTGTCTTGTCCTGCCCTGTCTTGTCTTGTCCTGTCTTGTCTTGCCTTGTCCTGCCCTGCCTTGTCTTGCCCTGTCCTGTCTTGTCTTGCCCTGTCCTGCCCTGTCTTGTACTGCCCTGTCTTGTCCTGCCTTGTCTTGTCCTGCCCTGTCCTTTCCTGTCCTGCCCTGTCCTGTCCTGCCCTGCCCTGTCTTGTCTTGTCTTGTCCTGTCCTGTCTTGTCTTGTCCTGTCTTGTCCTGCCCTGTCTTGTCCTGCCCTGTCTTGTCCTGCCCTGCCTTGTCCTGTCCTGTCTTGTCCTGTCCTGCCCTGTCTTGTCCTGCCCTGCCTTGTCCTGCCCTGTCTTGTCCTGCCCTGCCTTGTCCTGCCCTGTCTTGTCCTGCCCTGTCTTGTCTTGTCCTGCCTTGTCCTGCCCTGTCTTGTCCTGCCCTGTCTTGTCTTGTCTTGTCTTGTCTTGTCTTGTCTTGTCTTGTCCTGTCCTGTCCTGCCCTGCCCTGCCCTGCCCTGTCTTGTCTTGCCTTGTCCTGCCTTGTCTTGTCCTGTCTTGTCTTGCCTTGTCCTGCCCTGCCTTGTCTTGCCCTGTCCTGTCTTGTCTTGTCCTGTCCTGTCCTGTCTTGCCCTGTCTTGTCTTGTCTTGTCCTGCCCTGTCTTTTCCTGCCTTGTCTTGTCCTGCCCTGTCCTGTCCTGTCCTGTCCTGCCCTGTCCTGTCTTGTCCTGCCCTGCCTTGTCTTGTCCTGCCTTGTCCTGTCCTGCCCTGCCCTGCCCTGCCCTGTCCTGTCCTGTCCTGTCTTGTCTTGTCTTGTCTTGTCTTGTCCTGCCCTGCCCTGCCCTGTCTTGTCTTGCCTTGTCTTGTCTTGTCCTGCCCTGCCCTGCCCTGTCTTGTCTTGCCTTGTCCTGTCTTGTCCTGCCTTGTCCTGCCTTGCCTTGTCTTGTCTTGTCTTGTCTTGTCTTGTCCTGCCCTGCCCTGCCCTGCCCTGTCTTGTCTTGCCTTGTCCTGTCTTGTCTTGCCTTGTCCTGCCCTGCCTTGTCTTGCCCTGTCCTGTCCTGTCCTGTCCTGTCTTGTACTTTCTTGTCCTGCCCTGTCCTGTCTTGCCCTGCCCTGCCCTGCCCTGTCCTGTCTTGTCCTGTCTTTTTTTGCCTTGTCCTGCCTTGTCTTGCCCTGTCCTGTCTTGTCCTGCCCTGTCTTGTCCTGTCTTGTCCTGTCCTGCCCTGTCCTGCCCTGTCCTGCCCTGTCTTGCCCTGTCTTGTCTTGTCTTGTCTTGTCTTGTCTTGTCCTGTCCTGTCCTGCCCTGCCCTGCCCTGTCTTGTCTTGCCTTGTCCTGCCTTGTCTTGTCCTGTCTTGTCTTGCCTTGTCCTGCCCTGCCTTGTCTTGCCCTGTCCTGTCTTGTCTTGTCCTGTCCTGTCCTGTCCTGTCCTGCCCTGTCCTGTCTTGTCCTGCCCTGCCTTGTCTTGTCCTGCCTTGTCCTGTCCTGCCCTGCCCTGCCCTGCCCTGCCCTGTCCTGTCTTGTCCTGTCTTGTCTTGTCTTGTCTTGTCCTGCCCTGCCCTGCCCTGTCTTGTCTTGCCTTGTCCTGTCTTGTCCTGCCTTGTCCTGCCTTGCCTTGTCTTGTCTTGTCTTGTCTTGTCCTGCCCTGCCCTGCCCTGTCTTGTCTTGCCTTGTCCTGTCTTGTCTTGCCTTGTCCTGCCCTGCCTTGTCTTGCCCTGTCCTGTCCTGTCTTGTACTGTCTTGTCCTGCCCTGTCCTGTCTTGCCCTGCCCTGCCCTGCCCTGCCCTGTCCTGTCTTGTCCTGTCTTTTTTTGCCTTGTCCTGCCTTGTCTTGCCCTGTCCTGTCTTGCCCTGTCCTGTCTTGCCCTGTCCTGTCTTGCCCTGTCTTGTCTTGTCTTGTCTTGTCTTGTCCTGCCTTGTCTTGCCCTGCCCTGTCTTGTCCTGCCTTGTCCTGCCTTGTCTTGTCTTGTCTTGTCTTGTCTTGTCCTGCCCTGTCTTGTCCTGCCCTGCCCTGCCTTGTCTTGTCCTGCCTTGTCCTGTCCTGCCCTGTCCTGTCCTGCCCTGCCCTGGCCTGCCCTGTCTTTTCCTGCCTTGTCTTGTCCTGCCCTGTCCTGTCCTGTCCTGCCCTGTCCTGTCTTGTCCTGCCCTGTCTTGTCCTGCCCTGCCCTGTCCTGTCCTGTCTTGCCTTGTCTTGTCTTGTCTTGTCTTGTCTTGTCTTGTCCTGCCCTGCCCTGCCCTGCCCTGTCTTGTCTTGTCTTGTCTTGTCTTGTCTTGTCTTGTCTTGTCTTGCCCTGCCCTGCCTTGTCTTGTCTTGTCTTGTCTTGTCTTGTCCTGTCCTGTCTTGTCTTGTCCTGTCTTGTCCTGCCCTGTCTTGTCCTGTCTTGTCCTGCCCTGCCTTGTCCTGCCCTGTCTTGTCCTGCCCTGTCTTGTCCTGCCCTGTCTTGTCCTGCCCTGTCTTGTCCTGCCCTGTCTTGTCCTGCCCTGCCTTGTCCTGCCCTGTCTTGTCCTGCCCTGTCTTGTCTTGTCTTGTCTTGTCTTGTCCTGCCCTGTCTTGTCTTGTCCTGTCCTGTCTTGCCCTGCCCTGCCCTGCCCTGCCCTGTCCTGTCCTGTCCTGTCTTGTACTGCCCTGTCTTGTCCTGCCCTGCCTTGTCTTGTCTTGTCTTGTCTTGTCTTGTCCTGTCCTGTCTTGTCTTGTCCTGTCTTGTCCTGCCCTGTCTTGTCCTGCCCTGTCTTGTCCTGTCTTGTCCTGCCCTGCCTTGTCCTGCCCTGTCTTGTCCTGCCCTGTCTTGTCCTGTCCTGTCTTGCCCTGCCCTGCCCTGCCCTGCCCTGTCCTGTCCTGTCCTGTCCTGTCTTGTACTGCCCTGTCTTGTCCTGCCCTGCCTTGTCTTGTCTTGTCTTGTCCTGTCCTGTCTTGTCTTGTCCTGTCTTGTCCTGCCCTGTCTTGTCCTGCCCTGTCTTGTCCTGTCTTGTCCTGTCCTGTCTTGCCCTGCCCTGCCCTGCCCTGCCCTGTCCTGTCCTGTCCTGTCTTGTACTGCCCTGTCTTGTCCTGCCCTGCCTTGTCTTGTCTTGTCTTGTCCTGTCCTGTCTTGCCCTGCCCTGCCCTGCCCTGTCCTGTCCTGTCCTGTCTTGTCCTGTCCTGTCTTGCCCTACCCTGCCCTGCCCTGTCTTGTCCTGCCCTGTCTTGTCTTGTCTTGTCTTGTCTTGTCTTGTCCTGCCCTGTCTTGTCTTGTCTTGTCTTGTCTTGTCCTGCCCTGCCCTGCCCTGTCTTGTCTTGCCTTGTCCTGTCTTGTCTTGCCTTGTCCTAACCTGCCTTGTCTTGCCCTGTCCTGTCCTGTCCTGTCCTGTCTTGTACTGTCTTGTCCTGCCCTGTCCTGTCTTGTCCTGTCCTGTCCTGTCTTGCCCTGTCCTGTCTTGCCTTGTCTTGTCTTGTCTTGTCTTGTCTTGTCTTGTCCTGCCCTGTCTTGTCCTGCCCTGCCCTGCCTTGTCTTGTCCTGCCTTGTCCTGTCCTGCCCTGTCCTGTCCTGCCCTGCCCTGCCCTGCCCTGTCTTGTCTTGCCCTGTCCTGTCCTGTCCTGCCCTGTCTTGTCTTGCCCTGTCCTGTCTTGTCTTGTCCTGCCCTGTCTTGTCCTGCCCTGCCCTGCCTTGTCTTGTCCTGCCTTGTCCTGTCCTGCCCTGTCCTGTCCTGTCTTGTCTTGCCCTGTCCTGTCCTGTCCTGCCCTGTCTTTTCCTGCCTTGTCTTGTCCTGCCCTGTCCTGTCCTGTCCTGCCCTGTCCTGTCCTGCCCTGTCCTGTCTTGTCCTGCCCTGTCTTGTCCTGCCCTGCCTTGTCTTGTCCTGTCCTGCCCTGTCCTGTCCTGTCTTGTCTTGCCTTGTCTTGTCTTGTCTTGTCTTGTCCTGCCCTGCCCTGCCTTGTCTTGCCCTGTCCTGTCCTGTCCTGTCTTGCCCTGTCCTGTCCTGTCCTGTCTTGTACTGTCTTGTCCTGCCCTGTCTTGTCCTGTCCTGTCCTGTCCTGTCTTGCCCTGCCCTGCCCTGCCCTGCCCTGTCCTGTCCTGTCTTGTCCTGCCCTGCCCTGCCTTGTCTTGTCTTGTCTTGTCCTGCCTTGTCTTGTCCTGTCTTGTCTTGCCTTGTCCTGCGATGCCCTGCCCTGTCCTGTCCTGTCTTGTCCTGCCCTGCCCTGCCTTGTCTTGTCTTGTCTTGTCCTGTCTTGTCTTGTCCTGTCCTGTCCTGTCTTGTACTGTCCTGTCCTGTCCTGCCCTGTCCTGTCTTGTCCTGCCCTGCCTTGTCTTGTCCTGCCTTGTCCTGTCCTGCCCTGCCCTGCCCTGCCCTGTCCTGTCTTGTCCTGTCTTGTCTTGTCTTGTCTTGTCTTGTCTTGTCCTGCCCTGCCCTGCCCTGTCTTGTCTTGCCTTGTCCTGTCTTGTCCTGCCTTGTCCTGCCTTGCCTTGTCTTGTCTTGTCTTGTCTTGTCTTGTCTTGTCCTGCCCTGCCCTGTCTTGTCTTGCCTTGTCCTGTCTTGTCTTGCCTTGTCCTGCCCTGCCTTGTCTTGCCCTGTCCTGTCCTGTCCTGTCTTGTACTGTCTTGTCCTGCCCTGTCCTGTCTTGCCCTGCCCTGCCCTGCCCTGCCCTGTCCTGTCTTGTCCTGTCTTTTTTTGCCTTGTCCTGCCCTGTCTTGTCCTGCCCTGTCTTGTCCTGCCCTGTCTTGTCTTGTCCTGTCTTGTCTTGCCTTGTCCTGCCCTGCCTTGTCTTGCCCTGTCCTGTCTTGTCTTGCCCTGTCCTGTCCTGTCTTGTACTGCCCTGTCTTGTCCTGCCTTGTCTTGTCCTGCCCTGTCCTTTCCTGTCCTGCCCTGTCCTGTCCTGCCCTGCCCTGTCTTGTCTTGTCTTGTCCTGTCCTGTCTTGTCTTGTCCTGTCTTGTCCTGCCCTGTCTTGTCCTGCCCTGTCTTGCCCTGCCTTGTCCTGTCCTGTCTTGTCCTGTCCTGCCCTGTCTTGTCCTGCCCTGCCTTGTCCTGCCCTGTCTTGTCCTGCCCTGTCTTGTCTTGTCCTGCCTTGTCCTGCCCTGTCTTGTCCTGCCCTGTCTTGCCCTGTCTTGTCTTCTCTTGTCTTGTCTTGTCTTGTCTTGTCTTGTCCTGTCCTGTCCTGCCCTGCCCTGCCCTGCCCTGTCTTGTCTTGCCTTGTACTGCCTTGTCTTGTCCTGTCTTGTCTTGCCTTGCCCTGCCTTGTCTTGCCCTGTCCTGTCTTGTCTTGTCCTGTCCTGTCCTGTCTTGCCCTGTCTTGTCTTGTCTTGTCCTGCCCTGTCTTTTCCTGCCTTGTCTTGTCCTGCCCTGTCCTGTCCTGTCCTGTCCTGCCCTGTCCTGTCTTGTCCTGCCCTGCCTTGTCTTGTCCTGCCTTGTCCTGTCCTGCCCTGCCCTGCCCTGCCCTGCCCTGCCCTGTCCTGTCCTGTCCTGTCTTGTCTTGTCTTGTCTTGTCTTGTCTTGTCCTGCCCTGCCCTGCCCTGTCTTGTCTTGCCTTGTCCTGTCTTGTCCTGCCTTGTCCTGCCTTGCCTTGTCTTGTCTTGTCTTGTCTTGTCCTGCCCTGCCCTGCCCTGTCTTGTCTTGCCTTGTCCTGTCTTGTCTTGCCTTGTCCTGCCCTGCCTTGTCTTGCCCTGTCCTGTCCTGTCCTGTCCTGTCCTGTCTTGTACTTTCTTGTCCTGCCCTGTCCTGTCTTGCCCTGCACTGCCCTGCCCTGCCCTGCCCTGCCCTGTCCTGTCTTGTCCTGTCTTTTTTTGCCTTGTCCTGCCTTGTCTTGTCTTGTCCTGCCCTGTCTTGTCTTGTCCTGTCCTGTCTTGCCCTGCCCTCCCCTGCCCTGCCCTGTCCTGTCCTGTCTTGCCCTGCCCTGCCCTGCCCTGTCTTGTCCTGCCCTGTCTTGTCTTGTCTTGTCTTGTCTTGTCCTGCCCTGTCTTGTCTTGTCTTGTCTTGTCTTGTCCTGCCCTGCCCTGCCCTGTCTTGTCTTGCCTTGTCCTGTCTTGTCTTGCCTTGTCCTGCCCTGCCTTGTCTTGCCCTGTCCTGTCCTGTCCTGTCCTGTCCTGTCTTGTACTGTCTTGTCCTGCCCTGTCCTGTCTTGCCCTGTCTTGCCTTGTCTTGTCTTGTCTTGTCTTGTCTTGTCCTGCCCTGTCTTGTCCTGCCCTGCCCTGCCTTGTCTTGTCCTGCCTTGTCCTGTCCTGCCCTGTCCTGTCCTGCCCTGCCCTGCCCTGCCCTGCCCTGCCCTGTCTTGTCTTGCCCTGTCCTGTCCTGTCCTGCCCTGTCTTGTCTTGCCCTGTTCTGTCTTGTCTTGTCCTGCCCTGTCTTGTCCTGCCCTGCCCTGCCTTGTCTTGTCCTGCCTTGTCCTGCCCTGTCCTGTCCTGCCCTGCCCTGCCCTGCCCTGTCTTGTCTTGCCCTGTCCTGTCCTGTCCTGCCCTGTCCTGTCTTGTCCTGCCCTGTCTTGTCCTGCCCTGCCTTGTCTTGTCCTGCCCTGCCCTGTCCTGTCCTGTCTTGTCTTGCCTTGTCTTGTCTTGTCTTGTCTTGTCCTGCCCTGCCCTGCCTTGTCTTGTCCTGCCCTGCCCTGTCCTGTCCTGTCTTGTCTTGCCTTGTCTTGTCTTGTCTTGTCTTGTCCTGCGCTGCCCTGCCTTGTCTTGCCCTGTCCTGTCCTGTCTTGTCTTGCCCTGCCCTGCCCTGCACTGTCTTGTCTTGCCCTGTCCTGTCCTGTCCTGCCCTGTCCTGTCTTGTCCTGCCCTGTCTTGTCCTGCCCTGCCTTGTCTTGTCCTGCCCTGCCCTGTCCTGTCCTGTCTTGTCTTGCCTTGCCTTGTCTTGTCTTGTCTTGTCTTGTCCTGCCCTGTCTTGTCCTGCCCTGCCCTGCCTTGTCTTGTCCTGCCCTGTCTTGTCCTGTCCTGTCCTGTCCTGTCTTGCCCTGCCCTGCCCTGCCCTGCCCTGTCCTGTCCTGTCTTGTCCTGCCCTGCCCTGCCTTGTCTTGTCTTGTCTTGTCTTGTCTTGTCTTGTCTTGTCCTGTCTTGTCCTGCCCTGTCTTGTCCTGTCTTGTCCTGCCCTGCCTTGTCCTGTCTTGTCCTGCCCTGTCTTGTCCTGCCCTGTCTTGTCCTGCCCTGTCTTGTCCTGCCCTGTCTTGTCCTGCCCTGTCTTGTCCTGCCCTGCCTTGTCCTGCCCTGTCTTGTCCTGCCCTGTCTTTTCCTGCCCTGTCTTGTCCTGCCCTGTCTTGTCTTGTCTTGTCTTGTCTTGTCTTGTCCTGCCCTGTCTTGTCTTGTCCTGCCTTGTCTTGTCCTGTCTTGTCTTGCCTTGTCCTGCCCTGCCTTTGTCTTGCCCTGTCCTGCCTTGTCTTGCCCTGTCCTGTCCTTTCCTGTCCTGCCCTGTCCTGTCCTGCCCTGTCTTGTCTTGTCTTGTCTTGTCCTGTCCTGTCTTGTCTTGTCCTGTCTTGTCCTGCCCTGTCTTGTCCTGCCCTGTCTTGTCCTGCCCTGTCCTGCCCTGCCTTGTCCTGTCCTGTCTTGTCCTGTCCTGCCCTGTCTTGTCCTGCCCTGTCTTGTCCTGTCTTGTCCTGCCCTGCCTTGTCCTGCCCTGTCTTGTCCTGCCCTGTCTTGTCCTGCCCTGTCTTGTCCTGCCCTGTCTTGTCTTGTCCTGCCTTGTCTTGTCCTGTCTTGTCTTGCCTTGTCCTGCCCTGCCTTTGTCTTGCCCTGTCCTGTATTGTCTTGCCCTGTCCTGTCCTGTCTTGTACTGCCCTGTCTTGTCCTGCCTTGTCTTGTCCTGCCCTGTCCTTTCCTGTCCTGCCCTGTCCTGTCCTGCCCTGCCCTGTCTTGTCTTGTCTTGTCCTGTCCTGTCTTGTCTTGTCCTGTCTTGTCCTGCCCTGTCTTGTCCTGCCCTGTCCTGTCCTGTCTTGTCCTGTCCTGCCCTGTCTTGTCCTGCCCTGCCTTGTCCTGCCCTGTCCTGTCCTGCCCTGCCTTGTCCTGCCCTGTCTTGTCCTGCCCTGTCTTGTCTTGTCCTGCCTTGTCCTGCCCTGTCTTGTCCTGCCCTGCCTTGTCCTGCCCTGTCCTGTCCTTCCCTGCCTTGTCCTGCCCTGTCTTGTCCTGCCCTGTCTTGTCTTGTCCTGCCTTGTCCTGCCCTGTCTTGTCCTGCCCTGTCTTGTCCTGTCTTGTCCTGTCCTGCCCTGTCCTGCCCTGTCTTGCCCTGTCTTGTCTTGTCTTGTCTTGTCTTGTCCTGTCCTGTCCTGCCCTGCCCTGCCCTGCCCTGCCCTGTCTTGTCTTGTCTTGCCCTGCCTTGTCTTGTTCTGCCCTGTCCTGTCCTGTCCTGTCCTGCCCTGTCCTGTCTTGTCCTGCCCTGCCTTGTCTTGTCCTGTCCTGTCCTGTCCTGTCTTGCCCTGCCCTGCCCTGCCCTGCCCTGTCCTGTCCTGTCCTGTCCTGTCCTGTCCTGTCCTGTCCTGTCCTGTCCTGTCCTGTCTTGTCTTGTCTTGTCTTGTCTTGTCTTGTCCTGTCCTGTCCTGTCCTGTCCTGTCCTGTCCTGTCCTGTCTTGTCTTGTCTTGTCTTGTCTTGTCTTGTCTTGTCTTGTCTTGTCTTGTCTTGTCTTGTCTTGTCTTGTCCTGCCCTGTCTTGTCTTGTCTTGTCTTGTCTTGTCTTGTCTTGTCTTGTCTTGTCTTGTCTTGTCTTGTCTTGTCTTGTCTTGTCTTGTCTTGTCCTGTCCTGTCCTGTCTTGTCCTGCCCTGTCTTGTCCTGCCCTGTCTTGTCCTGCCCTGTCTTGTCCTGCCCTGCCTTGTCCTGCCCTGTCTTGTCCTGCCCTGTCTTGTCCTGCCCTGTCTTGTCCTGCCCTGTCTTGTCTTGTCTTGTCTTGTCTTGTCCTGCCCTGTCTTGTCTTGTCCTGTCCTGTCTTGCCCTGCCCTGCCCTGCCCTGTCCTGTCCTGTCCTGTCCTGTCTTGTACTGCCCTGTCTTGTCCTGCCCTGCCTTGTCTTGTCTTGTCTTGTCTTGTCCTGTCCTGTCTTGTCTTGTCCTGTCTTGTCCTGCCCTGTCTTGTCCTGCCCTGTCTTGTCCTGTCTTGTCCTGCCCTGCCTTGTCCTGCCCTGTCTTGTCCTGCCCTGTCTTGTCCTGCCCTGTCTTGTCCTGCCCTGTCTTGTCCTGCCCTGTCTTGTCTTGTCTTGTCCTGCCCTGTCTTGTCTTGTCCTGTCCTGTCTTGCCCTGCCCTGCCCTGCCCTGTCCTGTCCTGTCCTGTCTTGCCCTGCCCTGCCCTGCCCTGTCTTGTCCTGCCCTGTCTTGTCTTGTCTTGTCTTGTCCTGCCCTGTCTTGTCTTGTCTTGTCTTGTCTTGTCCTGCCCTGCCCTGTCTTGTCTTGCCTTGTCCTGTCTTGTCTTGCCTTGTCCTGCCCTGCCTTGTCTTGCCCTGTCCTGTCCTGTCCTGTCCTGTCTTGTACTGTCTTGTCCTGCCCTGTCCTGTCTTGCCCTGTCTTGCCTTGTCTTGTCTTGTCTTGTCTTGTCTTGTCCTGCCCTGTCTTGTCCTGCCCTGCCCTGCCTTGTCTTGTCCTGCCTTGTCCTGTCCTGCTCTGTCCTGTCCTGCCCTGCCCTGCCCTGCCCTGCCCTGTCTTGTCTTGCCCTGTCCTGTCCTGTCCTGCCCTGTCTTGTCTTGCCCTGTCCTGTCTTGTCTTGTCCTGCCCTGTCTTGTCCTGCCCTGCCCTGCCTTGTCTTGTCCTGCCTTGTCCTGTCCTGCCCTGTCCTGTCCTGCCCTGCCCTGCCCTGCCCTGTCTTGTCTTGCCCTGTCCTGTCCTGTCCTGCCCTGTCCTGTCTTGTCCTGCCCTGTCTTGTCCTGCCCTGCCTTGTCTTGTCCTGCCCTGCCCTGTCCTGTCCTGTCTTGTCTTGCCTTGTCTTGTCTTGTCTTGTCTTGTCCTGCCCTGCCCTGCCTTGTCTTGCCCTGTCCTGTCCTGTCCTGTCTTGCCCTGTCCTGTCCTGTCCTGTCTTGTACTGTCTTGTCCTGCCCTGTCTTGTCCTGTCCTGTCCTGTCCTGTCTTGCCCTGCCCTGCCCTGCCCTGCCCTGCCCTGTCCTGTCCTGTCTTGTCCTGCCCTGCCCTGCCCTGCCCTGCCCTGTCTTGTCTTGTCTTGCCCTGCCTTGTCTTGTTCTGCCCTGTCCTGTCCTGTCCTGTCCTGCCCTGTCCTGTCTTGTCCTGCCCTGTCTTGTCCTGCCCTGTCTTGTCCTGCCCTGTCTTGTCCTGCCCTGTCTTGTCCTGCCCTGTCTTGTCCTGCCCTGCCTTGTCCTGCCCTGTCTTGTCCTGCCCTGTCTTGTCCTGCCCTGTCTTGTCCTGCCCTGTCTTGTCTTGTCTTGTCTTGTCTTGTCCTGCCCTGTCTTGTCTTGTCCTGCCTTGTCTTGTCCTGTCTTGTCTTGCCTTGTCCTGCCCTGCCTTTGTCTTGCCCTGTCCTGCCTTGTCTTGCCCTGTCCTGTCCTTTCCTGTCCTGCCCTGTCCTGTCCTGCCCTGTCTTGTCTTGTCTTGTCTTGTCTTGTCCTGTCTTGTCTTGTCCTGTCTTGTCCTGCCCTGTCTTGTCCTGCCCTGTCTTGTCCTGCCCTGTCCTGCCCTGCCTTGTCCTGTCCTGTCTTGTCCTGTCCTGCCCTGTCTTGTCCTGCCCTGTCTTGTCCTGTCTTGTCCTGCCCTGCCTTGTCCTGTCCTGCCCTGTCTTGTCCTGCCCTGTCTTGTCCTGCCCTGTCTTGTCTTGTCCTGCCTTGTCTTGTCCTGTCTTGTCTTGCCTTGTCCTGCCCTGCCTTTGTCTTGCCCTGTCCTGTCTTGTCTTGCCCTGTCCTGTCCTGTCTTGTACTGCCCTGTCTTGTCCTGCCTTGTCTTGTCCTGCCCTGTCCTTTCCTGTCCTGCCCTGTCCTGTCCTGCCCTGCCCTGTCTTGTCTTGTCTTGTCCTGTCCTGTCTTGTCTTGTCCTGTCTTGTCCTGCCCTGTCTTGTCCTGCCCTGTCCTGTCCTGTCTTGTCCTGTCCTGCCCTGTCTTGTCCTGCCCTGCCTTGTCCTGCCCTGTCCTGTCCTGCCCTGCCTTGTCCTGCCCTGTCTTGTCCTGCCCTGCCTTGTCCTGCCCTGTCCTGTCCTGCCCTGCCTTGTCCTGCCCTGTCTTGTCCTGCCCTGTCTTGTCTTGTCCTGCCTTGTCCTGCCCTGTCTTGTCTTGTTCTGCCCTGTCCTGTCCTGTCCTGTCCTGCCCTGTCCTGTCTTGTCCTGCCCTGCCTTGTCTTGTCCTGTCCTGTCCTGTCCTGTCCTGTCTTGCCCTGCCCTGCCCTGCCCTGCCCTGTCCTGTCCTGTCCTGTCCTGTCCTGTCTTGTCTTGTCTTGTCTTGTCTTGTCTTGTCTTGTCTTGTCCTGTCCTGTCCTGTCCTGTCCTGTCCTGTCCTGTCTTGTCTTGTCTTGTCTTGTCTTGTCTTGTCTTGTCTTGTCTTGTCCTGCCCTGTCTTGTCTTGTCCTGCCTTGTCTTGTCTTGTCCTGTCTTGTCTTGCCCTGTCCTGTCTTGTCTTGCCCTGTCCTGTCCTTTCCTGTCCTGCCCTGTCCTGTACTGCCCTGCCTTGTCCTGTCCTGTCTTGTCCTGTCCTGCCCTGTCTTGTCCTGCCCTGTCTTGTCCTGCCCTGTCTTGTCCTGTCTTGTCCTGTCCTGTCCTGTCTTGTCCTGCCCTGTCTTGTCCTGCCCTGTCTTGTCCTGTCTTGTCCTGTCCTGCCCTGTCCTGCCCTGTCCTGCCCTGCCTTGCCCTGCCTTGTCCTGCCCTGCCTTGTCCTGTCCTGTCCTGTCCTGTCCTGCCCTGTCCTGCCCTGCCCTGCCTTGTCCTGTCTTGTCCTGCCCTGCCCTGTCCTGCCCTGCCCTGCCCTGCCCTGTCCTGTCCTGTCTTGTCCTGTCCTGCCCTGTCCTGCCCTGTCCTGTCCTGTCCTGTCTTGTCCTGCCCTGCCTTGTCCTGCGTCTTGTCTTGCCCTGCCCTGTCTTGTCCTGTCTTGTCTTGTCCTGCCCTGTCTTGTCTTGTCCTGTCCTGTCTTGTCTTGCCCTGTCCTGCCCTGTCCTGCCCTGCCTTGTCTTGTCTTGTCCTGTCCTGTCCTGTCCTGTCTTGTACTGTCTTGTCCTGCCCTGTCTTGTCTTGTCTTGTCTTGTCTTGTCTTGTCTTGTCCTGCCCTGTCTTGTCTTGTCTTGTCTTGTCCTGTCCTGTCCTGTCCTGTGTTGCCCTGTCTTGTCCTGCCCTGTCTTGTCCTGCCCTGTCTTGTCCTGTCCTGCCCTGTCTTGTCCTGCCTTGTCCTGCCCTGTCCTTTCCTGCCCTGTCCTGTCCTGTCTTGTCTTGTCTTGTCCTGCCTTGTCTTGTCCTGCCCTGTCTTGTCTTGTCTTGTCCTGTCTTGTCTTGTCCTGCCCTGTCTTGTCCTGTCTTGTCCTGCCCTGTCTTGTCCTACCTTGTCTTGTCCTGCCCTGTCTTGTCTTGTCTTGTCCTGTCTTGTCTTGTCCTGCCCTGTCCTGTCTTGTCTTGTCTTGTCCTGCCTTGTCTTGTCCTGCCCTGTCTTGTCTTGTCTTGTCCTGTCTTGTCTTGTCCTGCCCTGTCTTGTCCTGTCTTGTCCTGCCCTGTCTTGTCCTGCCTTGTCTTGTCCTGCCCTGTCTTGTCTTGTCTTGTCCTGTCTTGTCTTGTCCTGCCCTGTCTTGTCCTGTCTTGTCTTGTCTTGTCTTGTCTTGTCCTGCCCTGTCTTGTCTTGTCTTGTCTTGTCTTGTCCTGTCCTGTCCTGTCCTGTGTTGCCCTGTCTTGTCCTGCCCTGTCTTGTCCTGCCCTGTCTTGTCCTGTCCTGCCCTGTCTTGTCCTGCCTTGTCCTGCCCTGTCCTTTCCTGCCCTGTCCTGCCCTGTCTTGTCTTGTCTTGTCCTGTCTTGTCTTGTCCTGCCCTGTCTTGTCCTGTCTTGTCCTGCCCTGTCTTGTCCTGCCTTGTCTTGTCCTGTCCTGTCCTGTCCTGTCTTGTCTTGTCCTGTCCTGTCCTGTCCTGCCCCGTCTTGTCCTGTCCTGTCCTGTCCTGTCTTGTCTTGTCCTGTCCTGCCCTGTCTTGTCTTGTCTTGTCCTGTCTTGTCCTGCCCTGTCTTGTCCTGTCCTGCCCTGTCTTGTCCTGTCCTGTCCTGCCCTGTCTTGTCTTGTCTTGTCTTGTCTTGTCTTGTCCTGTCTTGTCCTGCCCTGTCTTGTCCTGTCCTGTCCTGTCCTGTCCTGCCCTGTCTTGTCCTGTCTTGTCCTGTCCTGTCCTGTCTTGTCCTGTCCTGCCCTGTCCTGCCCTGTCCTGTCCTGTCTTGTCCTGTCCTGCCCTGTCCTGCCCTGCCCTGTCCTGTCCTGTCCTGTCTTGTCCTGCCCTGCCTTGTCCTGCGTCTTGTCTTGTCTTGTCTTGTCTTGCCCTGCCCTGTCTTGTCCTGTCTTGTCTTGTCCTGCCCTGTCTTGTCTTGTCCTGCCCTGTCTTGTCCTGTCTTGTCTTGCCCTGTCCTGCCCTGTCCTGCCCTGCCTTGTCTTGTCTTGTCCTGTCCTGTCCTGTCTTGTACTGTCTTGTCCTGCCCTGTCTTGTCTTGTCTTGTCTTGTCTTGTCTTGTCTTGTCTTGTCCTGCCCTGTCTTGTCTTGTCTTGTCTTGTCCTGTCCTGTCCTGTCCTGTGTTGCCCTGTCTTGTCCTGCCCTGTCTTGTCCTGCCCTGTCTTGTCCTGTCCTGCCCTGTCTTGTCCTGCCTTGTCTTGTCCTGCCTTGTCTTGTCCTGTCCTGTCCTGTCTTGTCTTGTCCTGTCCTGTCCTGTCCTGCCCCGTCTTGTCCTGTCCTGTCCTGTCTTGTCTTGTCCTGTCCTGCCCTGTCTTGTCTTGTCTTGTCCTGTCTTGTCCTGCCCTGTCTTGTCCTGTCCTGCCCTGTCTTGTCCTGTCCTGTCCTGTCCTGCCCTGTCTTGTCTTGTCTTGTCTTGTCTTGTCCTGTCTTGTCCTGCCCTGTCTTGTCCTGTCCTGTCCTGTCCTGCCCTGTCCTGTCTTGTCCTGCCCTGCCTTGTCTTGTCCTGTCCTGTCCTGTCCTGTCCTGTCCTGTCTTTCCCTGCCCTGCCCTGCCCTGCCCTGCCCTGCCCTGCCCTGTCCTGTCCTGTCCTGTCCTGTCCTGTCCTGTCCTGTCTTGTCTTGTCTTGTCTTGTCTTGTCTTGTCTTGTCCTGTCCTGTCCTGTCCTGTCTTGTCCTGTCCTGTCCTGTCCTGTCCTGTCCTGTCCTGTCCTGTCCTGTCCTGTCTTGTCTTGTCTTGTCTTGTCTTGTCCTGTCCTGCCCTGCCATGTCTTGTCTTGTCCTGCCTTGTCTTGTCTTGCCCTGTCCTGTCTTGTCTTGCCCTGTCCTGTCCTTTCCTGTCCTGCCCTGTCCTGTCCTGCCCTGCCTTGTCCTGTCCTGTCTTGTCCTGTCCTGCCCTGTCTTGTCCTGCCCTGTCTTGTCCTGCCCTGTCTTGTCCTGTCTTGTCCTGTCCTGTCCTGTCTTGTCCTGCCCTGTCTTGTCCTGCCCTGTCTTGTCCTGTCCTGCCCTGTCCTGCCCTGTCCTGCCCTGCCTTGTCCTGCCCTGCCTTGTCCTGTCCTGTCCTGTCCTGCCCTGTCCTGCCCTGCCCTGCCTTGTCCTGTCTTGTCCTGCCCTGCCCTGTCCTGCCCTGCCCTGCCCTGTCCTGTCCTGTCTTGTCCTGTCCTGCCCTGTCCTGCCCTGCCCTGTCCTGTCCTGTCCTGTCTTGTCCTGCCCTGCCTTGTCCTGCGTCTTGTCTTGTCTTGTCTTGTCTTGTCTTGCCCTGCCCTGTCTTGTCCTGTCTTGTCTTGTCCTGCCCTGTCTTGTCTTGTCCTGCCCTGTCTTGTCCTGTCTTGTCTTGCCCTGTCCTGCCCTGTCCTGCCCTGCCTTGTCTTGTCTTGTCCTGTCCTGTCCTGTCTTGTACTGTCTTGTCCTGCCCTGTCTTGTCTTGTCTTGTCTTGTCTTGTCTTGTCTTGTCCTGCCCTGTCTTGTCTTGTCTTGTCTTGTCCTGTCCTGTCCTGTCCTGTGTTGCCCTGTCTTGTCCTGCCCTGTCTTGTCCTGCCCTGTCTTGTCCTGTCCTGCCCTGTCTTGTCTTGTCCTGTCCTGTCCTGTCCTGCCCCGTCTTGTCCTGTCCTGTCCTGTCTTGTCTTGTCCTGTCCTGCCCTGTCTTGTCTTGTCTTGTCCTGTCTTGTCCTGCCCTGTCTTGTCCTGTCCTGCCCTGTCTTGTCCTGTCCTGTCCTGTCCTGCCCTGTCTTGTCTTGTCTTGTCTTGTCTTGTCCTGTCTTGTCCTGCCCTGTCTTGTCCTGTCCTGTCCTGTCCTGCCCTGTCCTGTCTTGTCCTGCCCTGCCTTGTCTTGTCCTGTCCTGTCCTGTCCTGTCCTGTCCTGTCTTTCCCTGCCCTGCCCTGCCCTGCCCTGCCCTGCCCTGCCCTGTCCTGTCCTGTCCTGTCCTGTCCTGTCCTGTCCTGTCTTGTCTTGTCTTGTCTTGTCTTGTCTTGTCCTGTCCTGTCCTGTCCTGTCTTGTCCTGTCCTGTCCTGTCCTGTCCTGTCCTGTCCTGTCCTGTCCTGTCTTGTCTTGTCTTGTCTTGTCTTGTCTTGTCTTGTCCTGTCCTGCCCTGCCCTGTCTTGTCTTGTCCTGCCTTGTCTTGTCTTGCCCTGTCCTGTCTTGTCTTGCCCTGTCCTGTCCTTTCCTGTCCTGCCCTGTCCTGTCCTGCCCTGCCTTGTCCTGTCCTGTCTTGTCCTGTCCTGCCCTGTCTTGTCCTGCCCTGTCTTGTCCTGCCCTGTCTTGTCCTGTCTTGTCCTGTCCTGTCCTGTCTTGTCCTGCCCTGTCTTGTCCTGCCCTGTCTTGTCCTGTCCTGCCCTGTCCTGCCCTGTCCTGCCCTGCCTTGTCCTGCCCTGCCTTGTCCTGTCCTGTCCTGTCCTGCCCTGTCCTGCCCTGCCCTGCCTTGTCCTGTCTTGTCCTGCCCTGCCCTGTCCTGCCCTGCCCTGCCCTGTCCTGTCCTGTCTTGTCCTGTCCTGCCCTGTCCTGCCCTGCCCTGTCCTGTCCTGTCCTGTCTTGTCCTGCCCTGCCTTGTCCTGCGTCTTGTCTTGTCTTGTCTTGTCTTGTCTTGCCCTGCCCTGTCTTGTCCTGTCTTGTCTTGTCCTGCCCTGTCTTGTCTTGTCCTGCCCTGTCTTGTCCTGTCTTGTCTTGCCCTGTCCTGCCCTGTCCTGCCCTGCCTTGTCTTGTCTTGTCCTGTCCTGTCCTGTCCTGTCCTGTCTTGTACTGTCTTGTCCTGCCCTGTCTTGTCTTGTCTTGTCTTGTCTTGTCTTGTCTTGTCTTGTCTTGTCCTGCCCTGTCTTGTCTTGTCTTGTCTTGTCCTGTCCTGTCCTGTCCTGTGTTGCCCTGTCTTGTCCTGCCCTGTCTTGTCCTGCCCTGTCTTGTCCTGTCCTGCCCTGTCTTGTCCTGCCTTGTCCTGCCCTGTCCTTTCCTGCCCTGTCCTGTCCTGTCTTGTCTTGTCTTGTCCTGCCTTGTCTTGTCCTGCCCTGTCTTGTCGTGTCTTGTCCTGTCTTGTCTTGTCCTGCCCTGTCTTGTCCTGTCTTGTCCTGCCCTGTCTTGTCCTGCCTTGTCTTGTCCTGCCCTGTCTTGTCTTGTCTTGTCCTGTCTTGTCTTGTCCTGCCCTGTCTTGTCCTGTCTTGTCTTGTCTTGTCTTGTCTTGTCTTGTCTTGTCTTGTCCTGCCCTGTCTTGTCTTGTCTTGTCTTGTCTTGTCCTGTCCTGTCCTGTCCTGTGTTGCCCTGTCTTGTCCTGCCCTGTCTTGTCCTGCCCTGTCTTGTCCTGCCCTGTCTTGTCCTGCCTTGTCCTGCCCTGTCCTTTCCTGCCCTGTCCTGCCCTGTCTTGTCTTGTCTTGTCCTGTCTTGTCTTGTCCTGCCCTGTCTTGCCCTGTCTTGTCCTGCCCTGTCTTGTCCTGTCTTGTCTTGTCCTGCCCTGTCTTGTCCTGTCTTGTCTTGTCCTACCTTGTCCTGTCTTGTCTTGTCCTGCCCTGTCTTGTCTTGTCTTGTCCTGTCTTGTCCTGCCCTGTCTTGTCCTGTCCTGCCCTGTCTTGTCCTGCCCTGTCTTGTCCTGTCTTGTCTTGTCCTGCCCTGTCTTGTCCTGTCTTGTCTTGTCCTGTCTTGTCCTGCCCTGTCTTGTCCTGTCTTGTCTTGTCCTGTCTTGTCCTGCCCTGTCTTGTCCTGTCCTGCCCTGTCTTGTCCTGCCCTGTCTTGTCCTGCCCTGTCTTGTCCTGCCTTGTCTTGTCCTGTCCTGTCCTGTCCTGTCTTGTCTTGTCCTGTCCTGTCCTGTCCTGTCCTGCCCCGTCTTGTCCTGTCCTGCCCTGTCTTGTCCTGCCTTGTCTTGTCCTGCCCTGTCTTGTCCTGCCCTGTCTTGTCGTCTTGTCTTGTCCTGCCCTGTCTTGTCTTGTCCTGCCCTGTCTTGTCGTCTTGTCTTGTCCTGCCCTGCCTTGTCCTGTCCTGCCCTGTCTTGTCCTGTCCTGTCCTGCCCTGTCTTGTCCTGTCCTGCCCTGTCTTGTCTTGTCCTCTCCTGCCCTGCCTTGTCTTGTCTTGTCCTGTCCTGCCCTGTCTTGTCCTGTCCTGTCCTGCCCTGTCCTGCCCTGTCTTGTCCTGTCCTCTCCTGTCTTGTCCTGTCCTGCCTTGTCTTGTCTTGTCTTGTCCTGCCCTGCCTTGTCCTGTCCTGTCCTGTCCTGTCCTGTCCTGTCCTGTCTTGTCTTGTCTTGTCTTGCCCTGTCCTGCCCTGTCTTGTCTTGTCTTGTCTTGTCCTGTCCTGTCCTGCCCTGTCTTGTCCTGTCCTGCCCTGTCTTGTCTTGTCCTCTCCTGCCCTGCCTTGTCTTGTCTTGTCCTGTCCTGCCCTGTCTTGTCCTGCCCTGTCTTGTCCTGTCCTGTCCTGCCCTGTCCTGCCCTGTCTTGTCCTGTCCTGTCCTGTCTTGTCCTGTCCTGCCTTGTCTTGTCTTGTCCTGCCATACATAAGGGAACATTTCGGCATTTCGTGTATGATCAGTGAGAAAGTCCATATTGCAAATGTACGGTCCCTTACCCGACGTCCGAAATCGTTTGTAAAATTCGCGGTCGGCGTCGGGCCGTGCGGTAGGGCCAGACCTACCGGGAAGTCATCGAATGAACTTTGTCGGACTTTCGGTTCCCGTTTAAAAAAAAAAACAAGTTTCGGACCGTTTTTCCGCCGTCCCGGACACTCCCACCAGATGGCATACGGAATCATATGGCAATTTGGCAAAACATCACGAATCGCGACGGGGCCTTATCTCAAAAACTGAAAATATTTCGAAGCCGAAACTTGGCGAGCGTAGGTTTGGCTCAAGGGGCAGTTGGCCCCGAACGGGATGGCGTCTAGGCCTCGACGGTTTTTGAGCTACGGCCATTTTTCTGGGATTAAAGGCTTAAAATGGAAGTAGAGAAATTATTTTTCCACTTCGGGTCAAAGCCAAGGAGCCTCCGGTGTCAATAAAAAAAGAACCAGCCATTTATCTATCGTCATTTAAGAGAAACGGAACAATGACAAATTGGTGATGGTCACAAATAGGCGTTTTTTTTTTTCAACGGTTACAGATCCAGTTGCAGGGTGTTCATACGAATCTTTTTAAAGTGTGCTGCGGAGCTCTGCGACATTTCTGTGATTTTCTATGATTTTCTGAAATAACACAATAACCGACCATTAGAACAGTAGGCCCAAAATGAAGCCTGCCCCACAATGTCATTTGCTTTTGAGTGACAGTGAGAGAACCGTTAGGGTGAGAAGAAAAATTCCACCACATGAATGTTCCTAAGGTCCTCCCGATCTCAACAAGCCTAACCTTGACCGTGTGGCATTAACCCTTCACAGTAAAACAGGGTTTTTTGATCTCACAGATTACAGTGTCATCTCTCCCCATAGGAATACATTGCCTGCACCCCTAATTTCAACCTGAGGCCTATGTGGGTTATGAATGCCGTATGAACCTGTCTTCGGTACCAGTCCATCAGGCCACTATGAGGTCTACCTGTGTCGATTCTAAGCTTCCTGGACCAACCGGAAGTGGTTCAAATGCCCCTAAAAGTGTTTACCCATACACTGCATGCAGTTTGATAGACATAGTGCATTCAACCCTGTGTAGATCAGTCAATTCTTAACGTAAGGACTTAAAACTCAGGATTCTGTAACAGCATACCCCAATGAGGATATGTGGTGACTTATAGCTTCCTGTGCCAACCGGAAGTGCCATAATTGGTGTCTCAGGGGCTGTTTCGAAGGGTTAAAAAATTCAGATCTGTCCAAAACTTCATATATGTGATTAGGCAACCCCCATGAACTGTAAATCAGTCATTTTTCCCAAAAAAAATCCAAGGAAAAAAAAATTGCACTAAAACACAACTTGGATGGAGGGACGTATTGGGGTGCGTAGAGACAGACAGTGGCCGCAATAGTTAGCTTTGTTCGAGCTAAAAAAGAACGGTCGGACCTAGAGTTCCGAAACTTTAGAAACCTGTTCTAGACCTCCGGGCCATGGTGCGTGACGAGTTACGTGGCTCTAGATGGTTCTCGGACCGAGAAACAGCCTCGTACATTCGCAATAACTTCAATTCATTTTTGCATCACGAAAATGACGACGTTTAGAAAAGTCTCAGAGACGCAAGGCTAGGTGCGTTGAAACCGGCTCGGCCCATAGGGACGGACCCCAAAGTTTCTGTCCGATAGCTCGTTCAAGGACCCCGTAGCAAGTCATGGAAAATAGTGGATTTTCAGCACCAATTAGGGTTTTTCTCGGACACCAAATGACCTATCGAGCCGAAACTCGGGATTCGGGGTCGCCTCACATAGGACTTCACATAATGTCCGAACTGGACCCGCAGCTAGAACGTAACTATGTGTTTTACCTTTTTATTATGTTTTAAACTAGAGGCGCTGTGAATTATGGGACTGCTCTGACATATATGATAGTTGGCATCTAAATGAGTAGGAAACAGTGGGTTTGGTGTCATAATGACATCTAATTGACTGATGGACACTGACTTGCTAGTTGACTTTTGTACATTTGCAATATGTTTAAACAGAGAGGGACCATCACCAAAATGGCATTCTGAAATCAACACAAAAAATGGCATCACCATAGTCTCCAGACTGTGCTGAGTTCAACGAGCTATCCCGCTTGACCGTAGCTCGCTCGGTCTAGGCGCAGCAACCATTAGAATATTAGGCCCAAAATGAAGCCTGCCCCACAATGTCATTTGCTTTTGAGTGACAGTGAGAGAACCGTTAGGGTGAGAAGAAAAATTCCACCATAGGAATGTTCCTAAGGTCCTCCCGATCTGAACAAGCCTAACCTTGACCGTGTGGCATTAACCCTTAACAGTAAAACAGTGTTTTTTGATCTCACAGATTACAGTGTCATCTCTCCCCATAGGAATACATAGCCTGCACCACAAAATTCAACCTGAGGCCTATGTGGGTTATGAATGCCGTATGAACCTGTCTTCGGTACCAGTCCATCAGGCCACTATGAGGTCTACCTGTGTTGATTCTAAGCTTCCTGGACCAACCGGAAGTGGTTCAAATCACCCTAAAAGTGTTTACCCATACACTGCCTGCAGTTTGATAGACATGGTGCATTCAACCCTGTGTAGATCAGTCAATTCTTAACGTAAAGACTTAAAACTCGGGATTCTGTAAGTGGCCATGTCAATCAAGACATGTGGTGATTTATAGCTTCCTGTGCCAACCGGAAGTGCCATAATTGGTGTCTCAGGGGCTGTTTCGAAGGGTTAAAAAAGTCAGATCTGTCCAAAACTTCATATATGTGATTAGGCAACCCCCATGAACTGTAAATCAGTCATTTTTCCCAAAAAAAATCAAAGGAAAAAAAAATTGCACTAAAACACAACTTGGATGGAGGGACGTATTGGGGTGCGTAGAGACAGACAGTGGCCGCAATAGTTAGCTTTGTTGGAGCTAAAAAAGAACGGTCGGACCTAGAGTTCCGAAACTTTAGAAACCTGTTCTAGACCTCCGGGCCATGGTGCGTGGCGAGTTACGTGGCTCTAGACGGTTCTCGGACCGAGAAACAGCCTCGTACATTTGAAATAACTTCAATTCATTTTTGCATCACGAAAATGACGACATTTAGAAATGTCCCAGAGTCGCAAGACTAGGTGCATTGCGAACGTCTCGGCCCATATAGACAGACCCCAACGTTTCTGTCCGATAGCTCATTCAAGGACCCCGTAGCAAGTCATGGAAAATAGTGGATTTTCAGCACCAATTAGGGTTTTTCTCGGACACCAAATGACCTATCGAGCCGAAACTCGGGATTCGGGGTCGCCTCACATAGGACTTCACATAATGTCCGAACTGGACCCGCAGCTAGAACGTAACTATGTGTTTTACCTTTTTATTAGGTTTTCAACTGAAGGCGCTGTGAATTATGGGACTGCTCTGACATATGTGATAGTTGGCTACTAAATGAGTAGTAAAAAGTGGGTTTGGTGTCAATTGATATCCATTTGGTGTCATAATGACATCTAATTGACTGATGGACACTGACTTGCTAGTTGACTTTTGTACATTTGCAATATGTTTAAACGGAGAGGGACCATCACCAAAATGGCATTCTGAAATCAACACAAAAAATGGCATCACCATAGTCTCCAGACTGTTCTGAGTTCAACGAGCTATCCCGCTTGACCGTAGCTCGCTCGGTCTAGGCGCAGCAACCATTAGAATAGAAGGCCCAAAATGAAGCCTGCACCACAATGTCATTTGCTTTTGAGTGACAGTGAGAGAACCGTTAGGGTGAGAAGAAAAATTCCACCACTTGATTGTTCCTAAGGTCCTCCCGATCTCAACAAGCCTAACCTTGACCGTGTGGCATTAACCCTTCACAGTAAAACAGTGTTTTTTGATCTCACAGATTACAGTGTCATCTCTCCCCATAGGAATACATTGCCTGCACCCCTAATTTCAACCTGAGGCCTATGTGGGTTATGAATGCCGTATGAACCTGTCTTCGGTACCAGTCCATCAGGCCACTATGAGGTCTACCTGTGTTGATTCTAAGCTTCCTGGACCAACCGGAAGTGGTTAAAATGCCCCTAAAAGTGTTTACCCATACAATGCATGCAGTTTGATAGACATAGTGCATTCAACCCTGTGTAGATCAGTCAATTCTTAACGTAAGGACTTAAAACTCAGGATTCTGTAACAGCATACCCCAATGAGGATATGTGTTGATTTATAACTTCCTGTGCCAACCGGAAGTGCCATAATTGGTGTCTCAGGGGCTGTTTCGAAGGGTTAAAAAAGTCTGATCTTTCCAAAACTTCATATGTGTGATTAGACAACCCCCATGAACTGTAAATCAGTCATTTTTCCCAAAAAAAATCAAAGGAAAAAAAAATTGCACTAAAACACAACTTGGATGGAGGGACGTATTGGGGTGCGTAGAGACAGACAGTGGCTCCAATAGTTAGCTTTGTTGGAGCTAAAAAAGAACCGTCGGACCTAGAGTTCCGAAACTTTAGAAACCTGTTCTAGACCTCCCGTAGATGGTGCGTGGTGAGTTACGTGGCTCTAGAAGGTTCTCGGACCGAGAAACAGCCTCGTACATTTGAAATAACTTCAATTCATTTTTGCATCACGAAAATGACGACATTTAGAAATGTCCCAGAGTCGCAAGACTAGGTGCATTGCGAACGTCTCGGCCCATATAGACAGACCCCAACGTTTCTGTCCGATATCTCATTCAAGGACCCCGTAGCAAGTCATGGAAAATAGTGGATTTTCAGCACCAATTAGGGTTTTTCTCGGACACCAAATGACCTATCGAGCCGAAACTTGGGATTCGGGGTCGCCTCAGCTAGGCCAACACATAACATAAGAAATGGACCCGCAGCTAGAACGTAACTACGTGTTTTATGTTTTTTTTATGGTTTGTACCGAAGGCGTTGTGAATTTTGGGCCAGCTCTGAAGTATGTAATAGTTGGCTACTAAACGAGTTGGAAAAAGTGGGTTTGGTGTCAGTTTGTATCAGTTTGGTGGTCAGAATGATATCTAATTGACTGATGGACTCTTGTCCACTTGACTCTTGTACATTTGCAATATGATTCTATAGTGAAAAAACATCACCAAAAGCGACATTCTGAAATCAACCCAAACGAGCGATTGAGATGACCCAGAATCACTGCAAAGCCATCCCGAGTTCATCGGGCCAGTCAATTTCACATTCCTGCAGGATTTTTATAGCATGACAAATTCGTGATGGTACCTGCCCATTAAAACATATTGCAAATGCACAGTGACTTTGAAAAAGTAAGGAAACAAAAAAAAATACATCTAAAATTTTTTGAGCATGACAAATTCGTGATGGTACCTGCCCATTGAAACATATTCCAAATGCACAGTGACTTTGAAAAAGTAAGGAAACAAAAAAAAATACATCTAAAATTTTTTGAGCATGACAAATTCGTGATGGTACCTGCCCATTGAAACATATTGCAAATGCACAGTGACTTTGAAAAAGTAAGGAAACATAAACAAATTCGATAAACAAATTCGTGATGGTACCTGCCCATTGAAACATATTGCAAATGCACAGTGACTTTGAAAAAGTAAGGAAACATAAACAAATTCGATAAACAAATTCGTGATGGTACCTGCCCATTAAAACATATTCCAAATGCACAGTGACTTTGAAAAAGTAAGGAAACAAAAAAAAATACATCTAAAAAATTTTGAGCATGACAAATTCGTGATGGTACCTGCCCATTGAAACATATTGCAAATGCACAGTGACTTTGAAAAAGTAAGGAAACATAAACAAATTCGATAAACAAATTCGTGATGGTACCTGCCCATTAAAACATATTCCAAATGCACAGTGACTTTGAAAAAGTAAGAAACAAAAAAAAATACATCTAAAATTTTTTGAGCATGACAAATTCGTGATGGTACCTGCCCATTGAAACATATTGCAAATGCACAGTGACTTTGAAAAAGTAAGGAAACATAAACAAATTCGATGAACAAATTCGTGATGGTACCTGCCCATTAAAACATATTCCAAATGCACAGTGACTTTGAAAAAGTAAGAAACAAAAAAAAATACATCTAAAAAATGTTGAGCATGACAAATTCGTGATGGTACCTGCCCATTGAAACATATTGCAAATGCACAGTGACTTTGAAAAAGTAAGGAAACATAAACAAATTCGATAAACAAATTCGTGATGGTACCTGCCCATTGAAACATATTGCAAATGCACAGTGACTTTGAAAAAGTAAGGAAACATAAACAAATTCGATAAACAAATTCGTGATGGTACCTGCCCATTAAAACATATTCCAAATGCACAGTGACTTTGAAAAAGTAAGGAAACAAAAAAAAATACATCTAAAAAATTTTGAGCATGACAAATTCGTGATGGTACCTGCCCATTGAAACATATTGCAAATGCACAGTGACTTTGAAAAAGTAAGGAAACATAAACAAATTCGATAAACAAATTCGTGATGGTACCTGCCCATTAAAACATATTCCAAATGCACAGTGACTTTGAAAAAGTAAGGAAACAAAAAAAAATACATCTAAAAAATTTTGAGCATGACAAATTCGTGATGGTACCTGCCCATTGAAACATATTGCAAATGCACAGTGACTTTGAAAAAGTAAGGAAACATAAACAAATTCGATAAACAAATTCGTGATGGTACCTGCCCATTAAAACATATTCCAAATGCACAGTGACTTTGAAAAAGTAAGAAACAAAAAAAAATACATCTAAAATTTTTTGAGCATGACAAATTCGTGATGGTACCTGCCCATTGAAACATATTGCAAATGCACAGTGACTTTGAAAAAGTAAGGAAACATAAACAAATTCGATAAACAAATTCGTGATGGTACCTGCCCATTAAAACATATTCCAAATGCACAGTGACTTTGAAAAAGTAAGGAAACAAAAAAAAATACATCTAAAAAATTTTGAGCATGACAAATTCGTGATGGTACCTGCCCATTGAAACATATTGCAAATGCACAGTGACTTTGAAAAAGTAAGGAAACATAAACAAATTCGATAAACAAATTCGTGATGGTACCTGCCCATTAAAACATATTCCAAATGCACAGTGACTTTGAAAAAGTAAGAAACAAAAAAAAATACATCTAAAATTTTTTGAGCATGACAAATTCGTGATGGTACCTGCCCATTGAAACATATTGCAAATGCACAGTGACTTTGAAAAAGTAAGGAAACATAAACAAATTCGATAAACAAATTCGTGATGGTACCTGCCCATTAAAACATATTCCAAATGCACAGTGACTTTGAAAAAGTAAGAAACAAAAAAAAATACATCTAAAATTTTTTGAGCATGACAAATTCGTGATGGTACCTGCCCATTGAAACATATTGCAAATGCACAGTGACTTTGAAAAAGTAAGGAAACATAAACAAATTCGATAAACAAATTCGTGATGGTACCTGCCCATTAAAACATATTCCAAATGCACAGTGACTTTGAAAAAGTAAGAAACAAAAAAAAATACATCTAAAATTTTTTGAGCATGACAAATTCGTGATGGTACCTGCCCATTGAAACATATTGCAAATGCACAGTGACTTTGAAAAAGTAAGGAAACATAAACAAATTCGATGAACAAATTCGTGATGGTACCTGCCCATTAAAACATATTCCAAATGCACAGTGACTTTGAAAAAGTAAGAAACAAAAAAAAAATACATCTAAAAAATGTTGAGCATGACAAATTCGTGATGGTACCTGCCCATTGAAACATATTGCAAATGCACAGTGACTTTGAAAAAGTAAGGAAACATAAACAAATTCGATAAACAAATTCGTGATGGTACCTGCCCATTAAAACATATTCCAAATGCACAGTGACTTTGAAAAAGTAAGGAAACAAAAAAAAATACATCTAAAAAATTTTGAGCATGACAAATTCGTGATGGTACCTGCCCATTGAAACATATTGCAAATGCACAGTGACTTTGAAAAAGTAAGGAAACATAAACAAATTCGATAAACAAATTCGTGATGGTACCTGCCCATTAAAACATATTCCAAATGCACAGTGACTTTGAAAAAGTAAGAAACAAAAAAAAATACATCTAAAATTTTTTGAGCATGACAAATTCGTGATGGTACCTGCCCATTGAAACATATTGCAAATGCACAGTGACTTTGAAAAAGTAAGGAAACATAAACAAATTCGATAAACAAATTCGTGATGGTACCTGCCCATTAAAACATATTCCAAATGCACAGTGACTTTGAAAAAGTAAGAAACAAAAAAAAATACATCTAAAATTTTTTGAGCATGACAAATTCGTGATGGTACCTGCCCATTGAAACATATTGCAAATGCACAGTGACTTTGAAAAAGTAAGGAAACATAAACAAATTCGATAAACAAATTCGTGATGGTACCTGCCCATTAAAACATATTCCAAATGCACAGTGACTTTGAAAAAGTAAGGAAACAAAAAAAAATACATCTAAAAAATTTTGAGCATGACAAATTCGTGATGGTACCTGCCCATTGAAACATATTGCAAATGCACAGTGACTTTGAAAAAGTAAGGAAACATAAACAAATTCGATAAACAAATTCGTGATGGTACCTGCCCATTAAAACATATTCCAAATGCACAGTGACTTTGAAAAAGTAAGAAACAAAAAAAAATACATCTAAAATTTTTTGAGCATGACAAATTCGTGATGGTACCTGCCCATTGAAACATATTGCAAATGCACAGTGACTTTGAAAAAGTAAGGAAACATAAACAAATTCGATAAACAAATTCGTGATGGTACCTGCCCATTAAAACATATTCCAAATGCACAGTGACTTTGAAAAAGTAAGAAACAAAAAAAAATACATCTAAAATTTTTTGAGCATGACAAATTCGTGATGGTACCTGCCCATTGAAACATATTGCAAATGCACAGTGACTTTGAAAAAGTAAGGAAACATAAACAAATTCGATAAACAAATTCGTGATGGTACCTGCCCATTAAAACATATTCCAAATGCACAGTGACTTTGAAAAAGTAAGGAAACAAAAAAAAATACATCTAAAAAATTTTGAGCATGACAAATTCGTGATGGTACCTGCCCATTGAAACATATTGCAAATGCACAGTGACTTTGAAAAAGTAAGGAAACATAAACAAATTCGATAAACAAATTCGTGATGGTACCTGCCCATTAAAACATATTGCAAATGCACAGAGACTTTGAAAAAGTAAGGAAACATAAACAAAAAAACATCCCAAAAAATGTTGGGTAACCAGCTGCATATTTTAGATCACAAGCTTGAATTCTGAGCATGACAAATTCGTGATGGTACCTGCCCATTAAAACATATTGCAAATGCACAGTGACTTTGAAAAAGTAAGGAAACATAAACAAAAAAACATCCCAAAATTTTTTTTTTGGGTTACCAGTTGCATATTTTAGATCACCAGGTGCACATTTCAGGTCACCAGGTGCACATTTCAGATCACCAGGTGCA
>NC_143038.1:25780000-25795000 GCF_057628025.1 Oncorhynchus mykiss
TGCCCTTCCTTGTCCTGCCTTGTCTTGTCCTGCCCTGCCCTGCCCTGCCTTGTCTTGCCCTGCGTCTTGTCTTGTCTTGTCTTGTCTTGTCCTGTCCTGTCCTGTCCTGTCCTGTCCTGTCCTGTCCTGTCTTGTCTTGTCTTGTCTTGCCCTGCCCTGTCTTGTCTTGTCTTGTCTTGTCTTGTCTTGTCTTGTCTTGTCTTGTCTTGCCCTGCCCTGTCTTGTCTTGTCTTGTCTTGTCTTGTCTTGTCTTGTCTTGCCCTGCCCTGTCTTGTCTTGCCTTGTCCTGCCTTGTCTTGTCTTGCCTTGTCTTGCCTTGTCCTGCCTTGTCTTGTCCTGTCCTGTCCTGTCTTGTACTGCCCTGTCTTGTCCTGCCTTGTCCTGCCCTGTCCTGTCCTGCCCTGTCCAGTCCTGCCCTGTCCTGCCCTGTCCTGTCTTGTCTTGTACTGCCCTGTCTTGTCCTGCCTTGTCCTGCCCTGCCTTGTCTTGTCCTGTCCTGTCCTGTCCTGTCCTGCCCTGCCCTGTCTTGTCTTGTCTTGTCTTGTCTTGTCTTGTCCTGCCCTGCCCTGTCTTGTCTTGTCTTGTCTTGTCTTGTCCTGTCCTGTCCTGTCCTGTCCTGTCTTGTCCTGCCCTGCCCTGTCTTGTCTTGTCTTGTCTTGACCTGTCCTGTCCTGTCCTGTCTTGTCTTGTCCTGTCCTGTCCTGTCTTGTCCTGCCCTGTCTTGTCCTGTCCTGCCCTGCCCTGCCTTGTCTCGTCCTGCCCTGCCTTGTCCTGTCTTGTCCTGCCCTGTCTTGTCCTGCCCTGCCCTGTCCTGCCCTGCCCTGCCCTGCCCTGCCCTGTCCTGTCCTGTCCTGTCCTGTCCTGTCTTGTCTTGTCTTGTCTTGCCCTGTCCTGTCCTGTCCTGTCTTGCACTGTCTTGTCCTGCCCTGTCTTGTCCTGTCCTGTCTTGCCCTGCCCTGCCCTGCCCTGTCCTGTCCTGTCCTGTCTTGTCCTGTCTTTTTTTGCCTTGTCCTGCCTTGTCTTGCCCTGTCCTGTCCTGTCCTGTCTTGTACTGCCCTGTCTTGTCCTGCCCTGTCTTGTCCTGTCCTGCCCTGCCCTGCCCTGTCCTGCCCTGCCCTGCCCTGCCCTGCCCTGCCCTGCCCTGTCCTGTCCTGTCCTGTCCTGTCTTGTCCTGTCCTGTCCTGTCCTGTCCTGCCCTGCCCTGATCCTGTCTTGTCTTGCCTTGTCCTGCCCTGCCTTGTCTTGCCCTGTCCTGTCTTGTACTGCCCTGTCTTTTCCTGCCTTGTCTTGTCCTGCCCTGTCCTGTCCTGTCCTGTCCTGCCCTGCCCTGTCCTGTCTTGTCCTGTCTTGCCTTGTCTTGTCTTGTCTTGTCTTGTCTTGTCCTGTCCTGCCCTGCCTTGTCTTGCCCTGTCCTGTCCTGTCCTGTCTTGTACTGTCTTGTCCTGCCCTGTCTTGTCCTGTCCTGTCCTGTCCTGTCCTGTCCTGTCCTGTCCTGCCCTGCCCTGTCCTGTCCTGTCCTGTCTTGTCTTGTCTTGTCTTGTCTTGTCTTGTCCTGCCTTGTCTTGTCTTGCCTTGTCTTGCCTTGTCCTGCCTTGTCTTGTCCTGTCCTGTCCTGTCTTGTACTGCCCTGTCTTGTCCTGCCTTGTCCTGCCCTGTCCTGTCCTGCCCTGTCCAGTCCTGCCCTGTCCTGCCCTGTCCTGTCTTGTCTTGTACTGCCCTGTCTTGTCCTGCCTTGTCCTGCCCTGCCTTGTCTTGTCCTGTCCTGTCCTGTCCTGTCCTGCCCTGCCCTGTCTTGTCTTGTCTTGTCTTGTCTTGTCTTGTCCTGCCCTGCCCTGTCTTGTCTTGTCTTGTCTTGTCCTGTCCTGTCCTGTCCTGTCCTGTCTTGTCCTGCCCTGCCCTGTCTTGTCTTGTCTTGTCTTGACCTGTCCTGTCCTGTCCTGTCTTGTCTTGTCCTGTCCTGTCCTGTCTTGTCCTGCCCTGTCTTGTCCTGTCCTGCCCTGCCCTGCCTTGTCTCGTCCTGCCCTGCCTTGTCCTGTCTTGTCCTGCCCTGTCTTGTCCTGCCCTGCCCTGTCCTGCCCTGCCCTGCCCTGCCCTGCCCTGTCCTGTCCTGTCCTGTCCTGTCCTGTCCTGTCTTGTCTTGTCTTGTCTTGCCCTGTCCTGTCCTGTCCTGTCTTGCACTGTCTTGTCCTGCCCTGTCTTGTCCTGTCCTGTCTTGCCCTGCCCTGCCCTGCCCTGTCCTGTCCTGTCCTGTCTTGTCCTGTCTTTTTTTGCCTTGTCCTGCCTTGTCTTGCCCTGTCCTGTCCTGTCCTGTCTTGTACTGCCCTGTCTTGTCCTGCCCTGTCTTGTCCTGTCCTGCCCTGCCCTGCCCTGTCCTGCCCTGCCCTGCCCTGCCCTGCCCTGCCCTGCCCTGCCCTGTCCTGTCCTGTCCTGTCCTGTCTTGTCCTGTCCTGTCCTGTCCTGTCCTGTCCTGCCCTGCCCTGATCCTGTCTTGTCTTGCCTTGTCCTGCCCTGCCTTGTCTTGCCCTGTCCTGTCTTGTACTGCCCTGTCTTTTCCTGCCTTGTCTTGTCCTGCCCTGTCCTGTCCTGTCCTGTCCTGCCCTGCCCTGTCCTGTCTTGTCCTGTCTTGCCTTGTCTTGTCTTGTCTTGTCTTGTCTTGTCCTGTCCTGCCCTGCCTTGTCTTGCCCTGTCCTGTCCTGTCCTGTCTTGTACTGTCTTGTCCTGCCCTGTCTTGTCCTGTCCTGTCCTGTCCTGTCCTGTCCTGTCCTGCCCTGCCCTGTCCTGTCCTGTCCTGTCTTGTCTTGTCTTGTCTTGTCTTGTCTTGTCCTGTCCTGTCCTGTCCTGTCCTGTCCTGCCCTGCCCTGCCCTGCCCTGCCCTGTCCTGTCCTGCCCTGTCTTGTACTGTCTTGTCCTGCCCTGTCTTGTCCTGTCTTTTCCTGTCTTGTCTTGCCTTGTCCTGCCCTGCCTTGTCTTGCCCTGTCCTGTCTTGTCTTGCCCTGTCCTGTCTTGTACTGCCCTGTCTTGCCCTGCCCTGTCCTGTCCTGTCCTGTCTTGTCCTGTCTTTTTTTGCCTTGTCCTGCCTTGTCTTGCCCTGCCCTGTCTTGTCCTGCCTTGTCCTGCCTTGTCCTGCCTTGTCTTGTCTTGTCTTGTCTTGTCCTGCCCTGTCCTGCCCTGCCCTGCCCTGTCTTGTCTTGTCTTGTCTTGTCCTGCATTGTCTTGTCCTGTCTTGTCTTGCCTTGTCCTGCCCTGCCTTGTCTTGCCCTGTCCTGTCTTGTCTTGTCCTGTCCTGTCTTGTACTGCCCTGTCTTTTCCTGCCTTGTCTTGTCCTGCACTGTCCTGTCCTGTCCTGCCCTGTCCTGCCCTGTCTTGTCCTGCCCTGCCCTGCCTTGTCTTGTCCTGCCCTGTCTTGTCCTGCCCTGTCTTGTCCTGTCTTGTCCTGCCCTGCCTTGTCCTGTCCTGTCTTGTCCTGCCCTGCCCTGCCCTGTCTTGTCTTGCCTTGTCCTGTCTTGTCTTGCCTTGTCCTGCCCTGCCTTGTCTTGCCCTGTCCTGTCCTGTCTTGTACTGTCTTGTCCTGCCCTGTCTTGTCCTGTCCTGTCCTGTCTTGCCCTGCCCTGCCCTGCCCTGCCCTGCCCTGTCCTGTCCTGTCCTGTCTTGTACTGTCCTGTCTTGTCCTGCCCTGCCCTGTCTTGTCTTGTCTTGTCTTGTCCTGTCCTGTCTTGTCCTGCCCTGTCTTGTCCTGCCCTGTCTTGTCCTGCCCTGTCTTGTCCTGTCCTGTCTTGTCCTGCCCTGTCTTGTCCTGCCCTGTCTTGTCCTGCCCTGTCTTGTCCTGCCCTGTCTTGTCTTGTCCTGCCTTGTCTTGTCCTGTCTTGTCTTGCCTTGTCCTGCCCTGCCTTGTCTTGCCCTGTCCTGTCTTGTCTTGCCCTGTCCTGTCCTGTCTTGTACTGCCCTGTCTTGTCCTGCCTTGTCTTGTCCTGCCCTGTCCTTTCCTGTCCTGCCCTGTCCTGTCCTGCCCTGCCCTTTCTTGTCTTGTCTTGTCCTGTCCTGTCTTGTCTTGTCCTGTCTTGTCCTGCCCTGTCTTGTCCTGCCCTGTCTTGCCCTGCCTTGTCCTGTCCTGTCTTGTCCTGCCTTGTCTTGTCCTGCCCTGTCCTTTCCTGTCCTGCCCTGTCCTGTCCTGCCCTGCCCTTTCTTGTCTTGTCTTGTCCTGTCCTGTCTTGTCTTGTCCTGTCTTGTCCTGCCCTGCCTTGTCCTGCCCTGTCTTGTCCTGCCCTGCCTTGTCCTGCCCTGTCTTGTCCTGCCCTGTCTTGTCTTGTCCTGCCTTGTCCTGCCCTGTCTTGTCCTGCCCTGTCTTGTCCTGTCTTGTCCTGCCCTGTCTTGCCCTGTCTTGTCTTGTCTTGTCTTGTCTTGTCTTGTCTTGCCCTGCCCTGCCCTGTCTTGTCTTGTCCTGCCCTGTCTTTTCCTGCCTTGTCTTGTCCTGCCCTGTCCTGTCCTGTCCTGCCCTGTCCTGTCTTGTCCTGCCCTGCCTTGTCTTGTCCTGCCTTGTCCTGCCCTGTCTTGTCCTGCCCTGTCTTGCCCTGTCTTGTCTTGTCTTGTCTTGTCTTGTCTTGTCCTGCCCTGCCCTGCCCTGCCCTGTCTTGTCTTGCCTTGTCCTGCCTTGTCTTGTCCTGTCTTGTCTTGCCTTGTCCTGCCCTGCCTTGTCTTGCCCTGTCCTGTCCTGTCCTGTCTTGTCCTGTCTTTTTTTGCCTTGTCCTGCCTTGCCTTGCCCTGTCCTGTCCTGTCCTGTCTTGTACTGCCCTGTCTTGTCCTGCCCTGTCTTGTCCTGTCCTGCCCTGCCCTGCCCTGTCCTGCCCTGCCCTGCCCTGCCCTGCCCTGCCCTGTCCTGTCCTGTCCTGTCCTGTCTTGTCCTGTCCTGTCCTGTCCTGTCCTGTCCTGTCCTGCCCTGCCCTGATCCTGTCTTGTCTTGCCTTGTCCTGCCCTGCCTTGTCTTGCCCTGTCCTGTCTTGTACTGCCCTGTCTTTTCCTGCCTTGTCTTGTCCTGCCCTGTCCTGTCCTGTCCTGTCCTGCCCTGCCCTGTCCTGTCTTGTCCTGTCTTGCCTTGTCTTGTCTTGTCTTGTCTTGTCCTGTCCTGCCCTGCCTTGTCTTGCCCTGTCCTGTCCTGTCCTGTCTTGTACTGTCTTGTCCTGCCCTGTCTTGTCCTGTCCTGTCCTGTCCTGTCCTGTCCTGTCCTGTCCTGTCCTGCCCTGCCCTGTCCTGTCCTGTCTTGTCTTGTCTTGTCTTGTCTTGTCTTGTCCTGTCCTGTCCTGTCCTGTCCTGCCCTGCCCTGCCCTGCCCTGCCCTGTCCTGTCCTGCCCTGTCTTGTACTGTCTTGTCCTGCCCTGTCTTGTCCTGTCTTTTCCTGTCTTGTCTTGCCTTGTCCTGCCCTGCCTTGTCTTGCCCTGTCCTGTCTTGTCTTGCCCTGTCCTGTCTTGCCCTGTCCTGTCTTGTACTGCCCTGTCTTGCCCTGCCCTGTCCTGTCCTGTCCTGTCTTGTCCTGTCTTTTTTTGCCTTGTCCTGCCTTGTCTTGCCCTGCCCTGTCTTGTCCTGCCTTGTCCTGCCTTGTCCTGCCTTGTCTTGTCTTGTCTTGTCTTGTCCTGCCCTGTCCTGCCCTGCCCTGCCCTGTCTTGTCTTGTCTTGTCTTGTCCTGCATTGTCTTGTCCTGTCTTGTCTTGCCTTGTCCTGCCCTGCCTTGTCTTGCCCTGTCCTGTCTTGTCTTGTCCTGTCCTGTCTTGTACTGCCCTGTCTTTTCCTGCCTTGTCTTGTCCTGCACTGTCCTGTCCTGTCCTGCCCTGTCCTGCCCTGTCTTGTCCTGCCCTGCCCTGCCTTGTCTTGTCCTGCCCTGTCTTGTCCTGCCCTGTCTTGTCCTGTCTTGTCCTGCCCTGCCTTGTCCTGTCCTGTCTTGTCCTGCCCTGCCCTGCCCTGTCTTGTCTTGCCTTGTCCTGTCTTGTCTTGCCTTGTCCTGCCCTGCCTTGTCTTGCCCTGTCCTGTCCTGTCTTGTACTGTCTTGTCCTGCCCTGTCTTGTCCTGTCCTGTCCTGTCTTGCCCTGCCCTGCCCTGCCCTGCCCTGTCCTGTCCTGTCCTGTCCTGTCTTGTACTGTCCTGTCTTGTCCTGCCCTGCCCTGTCTTGTCTTGTCTTGTCTTGTCCTGTCCTGTCTTGTCCTGCCCTGTCTTGTCCTGCCCTGTCTTGTCCTGCCCTGTCTTGTCCTGTCCTGTCTTGTCCTGCCCTGTCTTGTCCTGCCCTGTCTTGTCCTGCCCTGTCTTGTCCTGCCCTGTCTTGTCTTGTCCTGCCTTGTCTTGTCCTGTCTTGTCTTGCCTTGTCCTGCCCTGCCTTGTCTTGCCCTGTCCTGTCTTGTCTTGCCCTGTCCTGTCCTGTCTTGTACTGCCCTGTCTTGTCCTGCCTTGTCTTGTCCTGCCCTGTCCTTTCCTGTCCTGCCCTGTCCTGTCCTGCCCTGCCCTTTCTTGTCTTGTCTTGTCCTGTCCTGTCTTGTCTTGTCCTGTCTTGTCCTGCCCTGTCTTGTCCTGCCCTGTCTTGCCCTGCCTTGTCCTGTCCTGTCTTGTCCTGCCTTGTCTTGTCCTGCCCTGTCCTTTCCTGTCCTGCCCTGTCCTGTCCTGCCCTGCCCTTTCTTGTCTTGTCTTGTCCTGTCCTGTCTTGTCTTGTCCTGTCTTGTCCTGCCCTGCCTTGTCCTGCCCTGTATTGTCCTGCCCTGCCTTGTCCTGCCCTGTCTTGTCCTGCCCTGTCTTGTCTTGTCCTGCCTTGTCCTGCCCTGTCTTGTCCTGCCCTGTCTTGTCCTGTCTTGTCCTGCCCTGTCTTGCCCTGTCTTGTCTTGTCTTGTCTTGTCTTGTCTTGTCTTGTCCTGCCCTGCCCTGCCCTGCCCTGTCTTGTCTTGCCTTGTCCTGCCTTGTCTTGTCCTGTCTTGTCTTGCCTTGTCCTGCCCTGCCTTGTCTTGCCCTGTCCTGTCTTGTCTTGTCCTGTCCTGTCCTGTCTTGCCCTGTCTTGTCTTGTCCTGCCCTGTCTTTTCCTGCCTTGTCTTGTCCTGCCCTGTCCTGTCCTGTCCTGCCCTGTCCTGTCTTGTCCTGCCCTGCCTTGTCTTGTCCTGCCTTGTCCTGCCCTGTCTTGTCCTGCCCTGTCTTGCCCTGTCTTGTCTTGTCTTGTCTTGTCTTGTCTTGTCCTGCCCTGCCCTGCCCTGCCCTGTCTTGTCTTGCCTTGTCCTGCCTTGTCTTGTCCTGTCTTGTCTTGCCTTGTCCTGCCCTGCCTTGTCTTGCCCTGTCCTGTCTTGTCTTGTCCTGTCCTGTCCTGTCTTGCCCTGTCTTGTCTTGTCTTGTCCTGCCCTGTCTTTTCCTGCCTTGTCTTGTCCTGCCCTGTCCTGTCCTGCCCTGCCCTGCCCTGTCCTGTCCTGTCTTGTCTTGTCTTGTCTTGTCTTGTCTTGTCCTGCCCTGCCCTGCCCTGTCTTGTCTTGTCTTGTCCTGTCCTGCCCTGCCTTGTCTTGCCCTGTCCTGTCCTGTCCTGTCTTGTACTGTCTTGTCCTGCCCTGTCTTGTCCTGTCCTGTCCTGTCCTGTCCTGTCCTGTCCTGCCCTGCCCTGTCCTGTCCTGTCCTGTCCTGTCTTGTCTTGTCTTGTCTTGTCTTGTCTTGTCTTGTCTTGTCTTGTCCTGTCCTGTCCTGTCCTGTCCTGTCCTGCCCTGCCCTGCCCTGTCCTGTCTTGTACTGTCTTGTCCTGCCCTGTCTTGTCCTGTCTTTTCCTGTCTTGTCTTGCCTTGTCCTGCCCTGCCTTGTCTTGCCCTGTCCTGTCTTGTCTTGCCCTGTCCTGTCTTGTACTGCCCTGTCTTGCCCTGCCCTGTCCTGTCCTGTCCTGTCTTGTCCTGTCTTTTTTTGCCTTGTCCTGCCTTGTCTTGCCCTGCCCTGTCTTGTCCTGCCTTGTCCTGCCTTGTCCTGCCTTGTCTTGTCTTGTCTTGTCTTGTCCTGCCCTGTCCTGCCCTGCCCTGCCCTGTCTTGTCTTGTCTTGTCTTGTCCTGCATTGTCTTGTCCTGTCTTGTCTTGCCTTGTCCTGCCCTGCCTTGTCTTGCCCTGTCCTGTCTTGTCTTGTCCTGTCCTGTCTTGTACTGCCCTGTCTTTTCCTGCCTTGTCTTGTCCTGCCCTGTCCTGTCCTGTCCTGCCCTGTCCTGCCCTGTCTTGTCCTGCCCTGCCCTGCCTTGTCTTGTCCTGCCCTGTCTTGTCCTGCCCTGTCTTGTCCTGTCTTGTCCTGCCCTGCCTTGTCCTGTCCTGTCTTGTCCTGCCCTGCCCTGCCCTGTCTTGTCTTGCCTTGTCCTGTCTTGTCTTGCCTTGTCCTGTCCTGTCTTGTCCTGCCCTGCCCTGCCCTGTCTTGTCTTGCCTTGTCCTGTCTTGTACTGTCTTGTCCTGCCCTGTCTTGTCCTGTCCTGTCCTGTCTTGCCCTGCCCTGCCCTGCCCTGCCCTGTCCTGTCCTGTCCTGTCCTGTCTTGTACTGTCCTGTCTTGTCCTGCCCTGCCCTGTCTTGTCTTGTCTTGTCTTGTCTTGTCCTGTCCTGTCTTGTCCTGCCCTGTCTTGTCCTGCCCTGTCTTGTCCTGTCCTGTCTTGTCCTGCCCTGTCTTGTCCTGCCCTGTCTTGTCCTGCCCTGTCTTGTCCTGCCCTGTCTTGTCTTGTCCTGCCTTGTCTTGTCCTGTCTTGTCTTGCCTTGTCCTGCCCTGCCTTGTCTTGCCCTGTCCTGTCTTGTCTTGCCTTGTCCTGTCCTGTCTTGTACTGCCCTGTCTTGTCCTGCCTTGTCTTGTCCTGCCCTGTCCTTTCCTGTCCTGCCCTGTCCTGTCCTGCCCTGCCCTTTCTTGTCTTGTCTTGTCCTGTCCTGTCTTGTCATGTCCTGTCTTGTCCTGCCCTGTCTTGTCCTGCCCTGTCTTGCCCTGCCTTGTCCTGTCCTGTCTTGTCCTGCCTTGTCTTGTCCTGCCCTGTCCTGCCCTGTCCTGCCCTGTCCTGTCCTGCCCTGCCCTTTCTTGTCTTGTCTTGTCCTGTCCTGTCTTGTCTTGTCCTGTCTTGTCCTGCCCTGCCTTGTCCTGCCCTGTCTTGTCCTGCCCTGCCTTGTCCTGCCCTGTCTTGTCCTGCCCTGTCTTGTCTTGTCCTGCCTTGTCCTGCCCTGTCTTGTCCTGCCCTGTCTTGTCCTGTCTTGTCCTGCCCTGTCTTGCCCTGTCTTGTCTTGTCTTGTCTTGTCTTGTCTTGTCTTGTCCTGCCCTGCCCTGCCCTGCCCTGCCCTGTCTTGTCTTGCCTTGTCCTGCCTTGTCTTGTCCTGTCTTGTCTTGCCTTGTCCTGCCCTGCCTTGTCTTGCCCTGTCCTGTCTTGTCTTGTCCTGTCCTGTCCTGTCTTGCCCTGTCTTGTCTTGTCCTGCCCTGTCTTTTCCTGCCTTGTCTTGTCCTGCCCTGTCCTGTCTTGTCCTGCCCTGTCCTGTCTTGTCCTGCCCTGCCTTGTCTTGTCCTGCCTTGTCCTGCCCTGTCTTGTCCTGCCCTGTCTTGTCCTGTCTTGTCCTGCCCTGTCTTGCCCTGTCTTGTCTTGTCTTGTCTTGTCTTGTCTTGTCCTGCCCTGCCCTGCCCTGCCCTGTCTTGTCTTGCCTTGTCCTGCCTTGTCTTGTCCTGTCTTGTCTTGCCTTGTCCTGCCCTGCCTTGTCTTGCCCTGTCCTGTCTTGTCTTGTCCTGTCCTGTCCTGTCTTGCCCTGTCTTGTCTTGTCTTGTCCTGCCCTGTCTTTTCCTGCCTTGTCTTGTCCTGCCCTGTCCTGTCCTGTCCTGCCCTGCCCTGTCCTGTCCTGTCTTGTCTTGTCTTGTCTTGTCTTGTCTTGTCCTGCCCTGCCCTGTCTTGTCTTGCCTTGTCCTGTCTTGTCCTGCCTTGTCCTGCCTTGCCTTGTCTTGTCTTGTCTTGTCTTGTCTTGTCCTGCCCTGCCCTGCCCTGTCTTGTCTTGCCTTGTCCTGTCTTGTCTTGCCTTGTCCTGCCCTGCCTTGTCTTGCCCTGTCCTGTCCTGTCCTGTCTTGTACTGTCTTGTCCTGCCCTGTCCTGTCTTGCCCTGCCCTGCCCTGCCCTGCCCTGTCCTGTCTTGTCCTGTCTTTTTTTGCCTTGTCCTGCCTTGTCTTGCCCTGTCCTGTCTTGTCCTGCCCTGTCTTGTCCTGTCTTGTCCTGTCCTGCCCTGTCCTGCCCTATCCTGCCCTGTCTTGCCCTGTCTTGTCTTGTCTTGCCTTGTCCTGCCTTGTCTTGCCCTGTCCTGTCCTGTCTTGTACTGTCTTGTCCTGCCCTGTCCTGTCTTGCCCTGCCCTGCCCTGTCCTGTCTTGTCCTGTCTTTTTTTGCCTTGTCCTGCATTGTCTTGCCCTGTCCTGTCTTGTCCTGCCCTGTCTTGTCCTGCCCTGTCTTGTCCTGCCCTGTCTTGTCCTGCCCTGTCTTGTCCTGCCCTGTCTTGTCTTGTCCTGCCTTGTCTTGTCCTGTCTTGTCTTGCCTTGTCCTGCCCTGCCTTGTCTTGCCCTGTCCTGTCTTGTCTTGCCCTGTCCTGTCTTGTACTGCCCTGTCTTGTCCTGCCTTGTCTTGTCCTGCCCTGTCCTTTCCTGTCCTGCCCTGTCCTGCCCTGTCTTGTCTTGTCTTGTCCTGTCCTGTCTTGTCTTGTCCTGTCTTGTCCTGCCCTGTCTTGTCCTGCCCTGTCTTGCCCTGCCTTGTCCTGTCCTGTCTTGTCCTGTCCTGCCCTGTCTTGTCCTGCCCTGCCTTGTCCTGCCCTGTCTTGTCCTGCCCTGCCTTGTCCTGCCCTGTCTTGTCCTGCCCTGTCTTGCCTTGTCCTGCCTTGTCTTGCCCTGTCCTGTCTTGTCCTGCCCTGTCTTGTCCTGTCTTGTCCTGTCCTGCCCTGTCCTGCCCTATCCTGCCCTGTCTTGCCCTGTCTTGTCTTGTCTTGTCTTGTCCTGTCTTGTCCTGCCCTGTCTTGTCCTGCCCTGTCTTGTCCTGCCCTGTCTTGTCCTGCCCTGTCTTGTCCTGCCCTGTCTTGTCTTGTCCTGCCTTGTCTTGTCCTGTCTTGTCTTGCCTTGTCCTGCCCTGCCTTGTCTTGCCCTGTCCTGTCTTGTCTTGCCCTGTCCTGTCCTGTCTTGTACTGCCCTGTCTTGTCCTGCATTGTCTTGTCCTGCCCTGTCCTTTCCTGTCCTGCCCTGTCCTGTCCTGCCCTGCCCTGTCTTGTCTTGTCTTGTCTTGTCTTGTCCTGTCTTGTCCTGCCCTGCCCTGCCTTGTCTTGTCCTGCCCTGCCTTGTCCTGTCCTGTCTTGTCCTGCCCTGCCCTGCCCTGTCTTGTCTTGCCTTGTCCTGCCTTGTCTTGTCCTGTCTTGTCTTGCCTTGTCCTGCCTTGTCTTGCCCTGTCCTGTCTTGTCTTGTCCTGTCCTGTCCTGTCCTGTCTTGTACTGCCCTGTCTTTTCCTGCCTTGTCTTGTCCTGCCCTGTCCTGTCCTGTCCTGTCCTGCCCTGTCCTGTCTTGTCCTGCCCTGCCTTGTCTTGTCCTGCCTTGTCCTGTCCTGCCCTGCCCTGCCCTGCCCTGTCCTGTCCTGTCTTGCCCTGTCTTACCTTGTCTTGTCTTGTCTTGTCTTGTCTTGTCCTGCCCTGCCCTGCCCTGTCTTGTCTTGCCTTGTCCTGTCTTGTCTTACCTTGTCCTGCCCTGCCTTGTCTTGCCCTGTCCTGTCTTGCCCTGCCCTGCCCTGCCCTGCCCTGTCCTGTCCTGTCCTGTCCTGTCTTGTACTGCCCTGTCTCGTCCTGCCCTGCCTTGTCCTGTCTTGTCTTGCCTTGTCCTGCCCTGCCTTGTCTTGCCCTGTCCTGTCTTGTCTTGTCCTGTCCTGTCCTGTCTTGCCCTGTCTTGTCTTGTCTTGTCCTGCCCTGTCTTTTCCTGCCTTGTCTTGTCCTGCCCTGTCCTGTCCTGTCCTGCCCTGCCCTGTCCTGTCCTGTCTTGTCTTGTCTTGTCTTGTCTTGTCTTGTCCTGCCCTGCCCTGTCTTGTCTTGCCTTGTCCTGTCTTGTCCTGCCTTGTCCTGCCTTGCCTTGTCTTGTCTTGTCTTGTCTTGTCTTGTCCTGCCCTGCCCTGCCCTGTCTTGTCTTGCCTTGTCCTGTCTTGTCCTGCCTTGTCTTGCCCTGTCCTGTCTTGTCCTGCCCTGTCTTGTCCTGTCTTGTCCTGTCCTGCCCTGTCCTGCCCTATCCTGCCCTGTCTTGCCCTGTCTTGTCTTGTCTTGCCTTGTCCTGCCTTGTCTTGCCCTGTCTTGTCTTGTCTTGTCCTGTCCTGTCCTGTCCTGTCTTGTACTGCCCTGTCTTTTCCTGCCTTGTCTTGTCCTGCCCTGTCCTGTCCTGTCCTGCCCTGTCCTGTCTTGTCCTGCCCTGCCTTGTCTTGTCCTGCCTTGTCCTGTCCTGCCCTGCCCTGCCCTGCCCTGTCCTGTCCTGTCTTGCCCTGTCTTACCTTGTCTTGTCTTGTCTTGTCTTGTCCTGCCCTGCCCTGCCCTGTCTTGTCTTGCCTTGTCCTGTCTTGTCTTACCTTGTCCTGCCCTGCCTTGTCTTGCCCTGTCCTGTCTTGCCCTGCCCTGCCCTGCCCTGCCCTGTCCTGTCCTGTCCTGTCCTGTCTTGTACTGCCCTGTCTCGTCCAGCCCTGCCTTGTCTTGTCTTGTCTTGTCTTGTCCTGTCCTGTCTTGTCTTGTCCTGTCTTGTCCTGCCCTGTCTTGTCCTGCCCTGTCTTGTCCTGTCTTGTCCTGCCCTGCCTTGTCCTGTCCTGTCTTGTCCTGCCCTGTCTTTTCCTGCCTTGTCTTGTCCTGCCCTGCCCTGTCCTGTCCTGTCCTGCCCTGTCCTGCCCTGTCCTGTCTTGTCTTGTCTTGTCTTGTCTTGTCTTGCCTTGTCCTGCCCTGCCTTGTCCTGCCCTGCCTTGTCCTGTCCTGTCTCGTCCTGCCCTGCCTTGTCTTGTCTTTTCTTGTCTTGTCCTGTCCTGTCTTGTCTTTTCCTGTCTTGTCCTGCCCTGTCTTGTCCTGCCCTGTCTTGTCCTGTCTTGTCCTGCCCTGCCTTGTCCTGTCCTGTCTTGTCCTGCCCTGTCTTTTCCTGCCTTGTCTTGTCCTGTCCTGTCCTGTCTTGTCTTGTCCTGTCTTGTCCTGCCCTGTCTTGTCCTGCCCTGTCTTGTCCTGCCCTGTCCTGCCCTGCCCTGTCCTGTCCTGTCTTGTCCTGTCCTGCCCTGTCTTGTCCTGCCCTGTCTTGTCTTGCCCTGTCTTGTCTTGCCCTGCCTTGTCCTGCCCTGTCTTGTCCTGCCCTGTCTTGTCCTGTCTTGTCCTGTCCTGCCCTGTCCTGCCCTGCCTTGCCCTGTCCTGTCCTGTCCTGTCCTGTCCTGTCTTGTCCTGCCTTGTCTTGTCTTGCCTTGTCCTGTCCTGCCCTGCACTGTCCTGCCCTGTCTTGTCCTGCCCTGTCTTGTCTTGTCCTGTCTTGTCTTGTCTTGTCCTGTCTTGTCTTGTCCTGTCCTGTCCTGTCCTGTCCTGTCCTGTCCTGTCCTGTCCTGCCCTGCCCTGCCTTGTCCTGCCCTGCCCTGCCCTGCCCTGCCCTGCCTTGTCCTGCCCTGCCTTGTCTTGCCCTGTCCTGTCCTGTCCTGTCCTGTCTTGTCCTGTCTTGCCTTGTCTTGTCCTGCCCTGCCCTGCCCTGCCTTGTCTTGTCTTGTCTTGTCTTGTCCTGCCCTGCCCTGCCCTGTCTTGTCTTGCCTTGTCCTGTCTTGTCTTGCCTTGTCCTGCCCTGCCCTGTCTTGCCCTGTCCTGTCCTGTCTTGCACTGTCTTGTCCTGCCCTGTCTTGTCCTGTCCTGTCCTGTCTTGCCCTGCCCTGCCCTGCCCTGTCCTGTCCTGTCCTGTCTTGTCCTGTCTTTTTTTGCCTTGTCCTGCCTTGTCTTGCCCTGTCCTGTCCTGTCCTGTCTTGTACTGCCCTGTCTTGTCCTGCCCTGTCTTGTCCTGTCCTGTCCTGTCCTGTCCTGCCCTGCCCTGCCCTGTCTTGTCTTGCCTTGTCCTGCCCTGCCTTGTCTTGCCCTGTCCTGTCTTGTACTGCCCTGTCTTTTCCTGCTTTGTCTTGTCCTGCCCTGTCCTGTCCTGTCCTGTCCTGCCCTGCCCTGCCTTGTCTTGTCCTGCCTTGTCCTGTCCTGCCCTGCCCTGCCCTGTCCTGTCTTGTCCTGTCTTGCCTTGTCTTGTCTTGTCTTGTCTTGTCTTGTCCTGCCCTGCCCTGTCTTGTCTTGCCTTGTCCTGTCTTGTCTTGCCTTGTCCTGTCCTGCCCTGCCTTGTCTTGCCCTGTCCTGTCCTGTCCTGTCTTGTACTGTCTTGTCCTGCCCTGTCTTGTCCTGTCTTGTCCTGTCCTGTCCTGTCCTGTCCTGCCCTGTCCTGCCCTGTCCTGTCCTGTCTTGTCTTGTCTTGTCTTGTCTTGTCTTGTCTTGTCTTGTCCTGTCCTGTCCTGTCCTGTCCTGTCCTGCCCTGCCCTGCCCTGCCCTGTCTTGTCTTGTCCTGCCTGTCTTGTCCTGTCTTGTCTTGCCTTGTCCTGCCCTGCCTTGTCTTGCCCTGTCCTGTCTTGTCTTGCCCTGTCCTGTCTTGTACTGCCCTGTCTTGTCCTGCCTTGTCTTGTCCTGTCTTGTCTTGCCTTGTCTTGTCCTGCCCTGTCTTGTCCTGTCCTGTCCTGTCTTGCCCTGCCCTGCCCTGCCCTGTCCTGTCCTGTCCTGTCTTGTCCTGTCTTTTTTTGCCTTGTCCTGCCTTGTCTTGCCCTGCCCTGTCTTGTCCTGCCTTGTCCTGCCTTGTCCTGCCTTGTCTTGTCTTGTCTTGTCTTGTCTTGTCCTGCCCTGTCTTGTCCTGCCCTGCCCTGCCTTGTCTTGTCCTGCCTTGTCCTGTCCTGCCCTGTCCTGTCCTGCCCTGCCCTGCCCTGCCCTGTCTTGTCTTGTCTTGTCTTGTCCTGCATTGTCTTGTCCTGTCTTGTCTTGCCTT
>NC_143038.1:25797500-25822500 GCF_057628025.1 Oncorhynchus mykiss
GTCCTGTCTTGTCTTGTCCTGTCTTGTCCTGCCCTGTCTTGTCCTGCCCTGTCTTGTCCTGCCCTGTCTTGTCCTGCCCTGTCTTGTCTTGTCCTGCCTTGTCTTGTCCTGTCTTGTCTTGCCTTGTCCTGCCCTGCCTTGTCTTGCCCTGTCCTGTCTTGTCTTGCCCTGTCCTGTCCTGTCTTGTACTGCCCTGTCTTGTCCTGCCTTGTCTTGTCCTGCCCTGTCCTTTCCTGTCCTGCCCTGTCCTGTCCTGCCCTGCCCTTTCTTGTCTTGTCTTGTCCTGTCCTGTCTTGTCTTGTCCTGTCTTGTCCTGCCCTGTCTTGTCCTGCCCTGTCTTGCCCTGCCTTGTCCTGTCCTGTCTTGTCCTGTCCTGCCCTGTCTTGTCCTGCCCTGCCTTGTCCTGCCCTGTCTTGTCCTGCCCTGCCTTGTCCTGCCCTGTCTTGTCCTGCCCTGTCTTGTCTTGTCCTGCCTTGTCCTGCCCTGTCTTGTCCTGCCCTGTCTTGTCCTGTCTTGTCCTGCCCTGTCTTGCCCTGTCTTGTCTTGTCTTGTCTTGTCTTGTCCTGCCCTGCCCTGCCCTGCCCTGACCTGTCTTGTCTTGCCTTGTCCTGCCTTGTCTTGTCCTGTCTTGTCTTGCCTTGTCCTGCCCTGCCTTGTCTTGCCCTGTCCTGTCTTGTCTTGTCCTGTCCTGTCCTGTCTTGCCCTGTCTTGTCTTGTCTTGTCCTGCCCTGTCTTTTCCTGCCTTGTCTTGTCCTGCCCTGTCCTGTCCTGTCCTGTCCTGCCCTGTCCTGTCTTGTCCTGCCCTGCCTTGTCTTGTCCTGCCTTGTCCTGTCCTGCCCTGCCCTGCCCTGCCCTGTCCTGTCTTGTCTTGTCTTGTCTTGTCTTGTCCTGCCCTGCCCTGCCCTGTCTTGTCTTGCCTTGTCCTGTCTTGTCTTGCCTTGTCCTGCCCTGCCTTGTCTTGCCCTGTCCTGTCCTGTCCTGTCTTGTACTGTCTTGTCCTGCCCTGTCCTGTCTTGCCCTGCCCTGCCCTGCCCTGCCCTGTCCTGTCTTGTCCTGTCTTTTTTTGCCTTGTCCTGCCTTGTCTTGCCCTGTCCTGTCTTGTCCTGTCCTGTCTTGTCCTGTCTTGTCCTGTCCTGCCCTGTCCTGCCCTATCCTGCCCTGTCTTGCCCTGTCTTGTCTTGTCTTGTCTTGTCCTGTCTTGTCCTGCCCTGTCTTGTCCTGCCCTGTCTTGTCCTGCCCTGTCTTGTCCTGCCCTGTCTTGTCCTGCCCTGTCTTGTCTTGTTCTGTCTTGTCTTGCCTTGTCCTGCCCTGCCTTGTCTTGCCCTGTCCTGTCTTGTCTTGCCCTGTCCTGTCCTGTCTTGTACTGCCCTGTCTTGTCCTGCCTTGTCTTGTCCTGCCCTGTCCTTTCCTGTCCTGCCCTGTCCTGTCCTGCCCTGCCCTGTCTTGTCTTGTCTTGTCCTGTCCTGTCTTGTCTTGTCCTGTCTTGTCCTGCCCTGTCTTGTCCTGCCCTGTCTTGTCCTGCCCTGCCTTGTCCTGTCCTGTCTTGTCCTGTCCTGCCCTGTCTTGTCCTGCCCTGCCTTGTCCTGCCCTGTCTTGTCCTGCCCTGCCTTGTCCTGCCCTGTCTTGTCCTGCCCTGTCTTGTCTTGTCCTGCCTTGTCCTGCCCTGTCTTGTCTTGTCTTGTCTTGTCTTGTCTTGTCTTGTCCTGTCCTGTCCTGCCCTGCCCTGCCCTGCCCTGTCTTGTCTTGCCTTGTCCTGCCTTGTCTTGTCCTGTCTTGTCTTGCCTTGTCCTGCCCTGCCTTGTCTTGCCCTGTCCTGTCTTGTCTTGTCCTGTCCTGTCCTGTCTTGCCCTGTCTTGTCTTGTCTTGTCCTGCCCTGTCTTTTCCTGCCTTGTCTTGTCCTGCCCTGTCCTGTCCTGTCCTGTCCTGCCCTGTCCTGTCTTGTCCTGCCCTGCCTTGTCTTGTCCTGCCTTGTCCTGTCCTGCCCTGCCCTGCCCTGCCCTGTCCTGTCCTGCCTTGTCTTGTCTTGTCTTGTCTTGTCTTGTCCTGCCCTGCCCTGCCCTGTCTTGTCTTGCCTTGTCCTGTCTTGTCCTGCCTTGTCCTGCCCTGTCTTGTCCTGCCCTGTCTTGCCCTGCCTTGTCCTGTCCTGTCTTGTCCTGTCCTGCCCTGTCTTGTCCTGCCCTGCCTTGTCCTGCCCTGTCTTGTCCTGCCCTGCCTTGTCCTGCCCTGTCTTGTCCTGCCCTGTCTTGTCTTGTCCTGCCTTGTCCTGCCCTGTCTTGTCCTGCCCTGTCTTGTCCTGTCTTGTCCTGCCCTGTCTTGCCCTGTCTTGTCTTGTCTTGTCTTGTCTTGTCCTGCCCTGCCCTGCCCTGCCCTGACCTGTCTTGTCTTGCCTTGTCCTGCCTTGTCTTGTCCTGTCTTGTCTTGCCTTGTCCTGCCCTGCCTTGTCTTGCCCTGTCCTGTCTTGTCTTGTCCTGTCCTGTCCTGTCTTGCCCTGTCTTGTCTTGTCTTGTCCTGCCCTGTCTTTTCCTGCCTTGTCTTGTCCTGCCCTGTCCTGTCCTGTCCTGTCCTGCCCTGTCCTGTCTTGTCCTGCCCTGCCTTGTCTTGTCCTGCCTTGTCCTGTCCTGCCCTGCCCTGCCCTGCCCTGTCCTGTCTTGTCTTGTCTTGTCTTGTCTTGTCCTGCCCTGCCCTGCCCTGTCTTGTCTTGCCTTGTCCTGTCTTGTCTTGCCTTGTCCTGCCCTGCCTTGTCTTGCCCTGTCCTGTCCTGTCCTGTCTTGTACTGTCTTGTCCTGCCCTGTCCTGTCTTGCCCTGCCCTGCCCTGCCCTGCCCTGTCCTGTCTTGTCCTGTCTTTTTTTGCCTTGTCCTGCCTTGTCTTGCCCTGTCCTGTCTTGTCCTGTCCTGTCTTGTCCTGTCTTGTCCTGTCCTGCCCTGTCCTGCCCTATCCTGCCCTGTCTTGCCCTGTCTTGTCTTGTCTTGTCTTGTCCTGTCTTGTCCTGCCCTGTCTTGTCCTGCCCTGTCTTGTCCTGCCCTGTCTTGTCCTGCCCTGTCTTGTCCTGCCCTGTCTTGTCTTGTTCTGTCTTGTCTTGCCTTGTCCTGCCCTGCCTTGTCTTGCCCTGTCCTGTCTTGTCTTGCCCTGTCCTGTCCTGTCTTGTACTGCCCTGTCTTGTACTGCCTTGTCTTGTCCTGCCCTGTCCTTTCCTGTCCTGCCCTGTCCTGTCCTGCCCTGCCCTGTCTTGTCTTGTCTTGTCCTGTCCTGTCTTGTCTTGTCCTGTCTTGTCCTGCCCTGTCTTGTCCTGCCCTGTCTTGTCCTGCCCTGCCTTGTCCTGTCCTGTCTTGTCCTGTCCTGCCCTGTCTTGTCCTGCCCTGCCTTGTCCTGCCCTGTCTTGTCCTGCCCTGCCTTGTCCTGCCCTGTCTTGTCCTGCCCTGTCTTGTCTTGTCCTGCCTTGTCCTGCCCTGTCTTGTCTTGTCTTGTCTTGTCTTGTCTTGTCTTGTCCTGTCCTGTCCTGCCCTGCCCTGCCCTGCCCTGTCTTGTCTTGCCTTGTCCTGCCTTGTCTTGTCCTGTCTTGTCTTGCCTTGTCCTGCCCTGCCTTGTCTTGCCCTGTCCTGTCTTGTCTTGTCCTGTCCTGTCCTGTCTTGCCCTGTCTTGTCTTGTCTTGTCCTGCCCTGTCTTTTCCTGCCTTGTCTTGTCCTGCCCTGTCCTGTCCTGTCCTGTCCTGCCCTGTCCTGTCTTGTCCTGCCCTGCCTTGTCTTGTCCTGCCTTGTCCTGTCCTGCCCTGCCCTGCCCTGCCCTGCCCTGTCCTGTCCTGCCTTGTCTTGTCTTGTCTTGTCTTGTCTTGTCCTGCCCTGCCCTGCCCTGTCTTGTCTTGTCCTGCCCTGCCCTGCCCTGTCTTGTCTTGCCTTGTCCTGTCTTGTCCTGCCTTGTCCTGCCTTGCCTTGTCTTGTCTTGTCTTGTCTTGTCTTGTCTTGTCCTGCCCTGCCCTGCCCTGCCCTGTCTTGTCTTGCCTTGTCATGTCTTGTCTTGCCTTGTCCTGCCCTGCCTTGTCTTGCCCTGTCCTGTCCTGCCCTGTCCTGTCTTGCCCTGCCCTGCCCTGCCCTGCCCTGTCCTGTCTTGTCCTGTCTTTTTTTGCCTTGTCCTGCCCTGTCCTGCCCTGTCCTGTCTTGTCCTGCCCTGTCTTGTCCTGCCCTGCCCTGCCCTGTCTTGTCTTGCCTTGTCTTGTCTTGTCCTGCCCTGCCCTGCCCTGTCTTGTCTTGCCTTGTCCTGTCTTGTCCTGCCTTGTCCTGCCTTGCCTTGTCTTGTCTTGTCTTGTCTTGTCTTGTCTTGTCCTGCCCTGCCCTGCCCTGTCTTGTCTTGCCTTGTCATGTCTTGTCTTGCCTTGTCCTGCCCTGCCTTGTCTTGCCCTGTCCTGTCCTGTCCTGTCCTGTCTTGTACTTTCTTGTCCTGCCCTGTCCTGTCTTGCCCTGCCCTGCCCTGCCCTGCCCTGTCCTGTCTTGTCCTGTCTTTTTTTGCCTTGTCCTGCCCTGTCCTGCCCTGTCCTGTCTTGTCCTGCCCTGTCTTGTCCTGCCCTGCCCTGCCCTGTCTTGTCCTGCCCTGCCCTGTCCTGTCCTGTCTTGCCTTGTCTTGTCTTGTCTTGTCTTGTCTTGTCTTGTCCTGCCCTGCCCTGCCCTGCCCTGCCCTGTCTTGCCCTGTCCTGTCTTGTCTTGTCCTGTCCTGTCCTGTCTTGCCCTGTCTTGTCTTGTCTTGTCCTGCCCTGTCTTTTCCTGCCTTGTCTTGTCCTGCCCTGTCCTGTCCTGTCCTGTCCTGCCCTGTCCTGTCTTGTCCTGCCCTGCCTTGTCTTGTCCTGCCTTGTCCTGTCCTGCCCTGCCCTGCCCTGCCCTGTCCTGTCCTGCCTTGTCTTGTCTTGTCTTGTCTTGTCTTGTCCTGCCCTGCCCTGCCCTGTCTTGTCTTGCCTTGTCTTGTCTTGTCCTGCCCTGCCCTGTCTTGTCTTGCCTTGTCCTGTCTTGTCCTGCCTTGTCCTGCCTTGCCTTGTCTTGTCTTGTCTTGTCTTGTCTTGTCCTGCCCTGCCCTGCCCTGCCCTGTCTTGTCTTGCCTTGTCATGTCTTGTCTTGCCTTGTCCTGCCCTGCCTTGTCTTGCCCTGTCCTGTCCTGTCCTGTCCTGTCTTGTACTTTCTTGTCCTGCCCTGTCCTGTCTTGCCCTGCCCTGCCCTGCCCTGCCCTGTCCTGTCTTGTCCTGTCTTTTTTTGCCTTGTCCTGCCCTGTCCTGCCCTGTCCTGTCTTGTCCTGCCCTGTCTTGTCCTGCCCTGCCCTGCCCTGTCTTGTCCTGCCCTGCCCTGTCTTGTCCTGCCCTGCCCTGTCCTGTCCTGTCTTGCCTTGCCTTGTCTTGTCTTGTCTTGTCTTGTCTTGTCTTGTCCTGCCCTGCCCTGCCCTGCCCTGTCTTGTCTTGTCTTGTCTTGTCTTGTCTTGTCTTGTCTTGTCTTGTCTTGTCTTGTCTTGTCTTGTCTTGTCTTGTCTTGCCCTGCCCTGCCTTGTCTTGTCTTGTCTTGTCTTGTCTTGTCTTGTCCTGCCCTGCCCTGCCCTGCCCTGCCCTGTCTTGTCTTGTCTTGTCTTGTCTTGTCTTGTCTTGTCTTGTCTTGTCTTGTCTTGTCTTGTCTTGTCTTGTCTTGCCCTGCCCTGCCTTGTCTTGTCTTGTCTTGTCTTGTCTTGTCTTGTCCTGTCCTGTCCTGCCCTGTCTTGTCCTGTCTTGTCCTGCTCTGCCTTGTCCTGCCCTGTCTTGTCCTGCCCTGTCTTGTCCTGCCCTGTCTTGTCCTGCCCTGTCTTGTCCTGCCCTGTCTTGTCCTGCCCTGTCTTGTCCTGCCCTGTCTTGTCTTGTCTTGTCTTGTCTTGTCCTGACCTGTCTTGTCTTGTCCTGTCCTGTCTTGCCCTGCCCTGCCCTGCCCTGCCCTGTCCTGTCCTGTCCTGTCCTGTCTTGTACTGCCCTGTCTTGTCCTGCCCTGCCTTGTCTTGTCTTGTCTTGTCTTGTCTTGTCCTGTCTTGTCTTGTCCTGTCTTGTCTTGCCCTGTCCTGTCTTGTCTTGTCCTGTCCTGTCCTGTCTTGCCCTGTCTTGTCTTGTCTTGTCCTGCCCTGTCTTTTCCTGCCTTGTCTTGTCCTGCCCTGTCCTGTCCTGTCCTGTCCTGCCCTGTCCTGTCTTGTCCTGCCCTGCCTTGTCTTGTCCTGCCTTGTCCTGTCCTGCCCTGCCCTGCCCTGTCCTGTCCTGTCCTGTCTTGTCTTGTCTTGTCTTGTCTTGTCTTGTCCTGCCCTGCCCTGCCCTGCCCTGTCTTGTCTTGCCTTGTCCTGTCTTGTCCTGCCTTGTCCTGCCTTGCCTTGTCTTGTCTTGTCTTGTCTTGTCTTGTCTTGTCTTGTCCTGCCCTGCCCTGCCCTGCCCTGTCTTGTCTTGCCTTGTCATGTCTTGTCTTGCCTTGTCCTGCCCTGCCTTGTCTTGCCCTGTCCTGTCCTGTCCTGTCTTGTACTTTCTTGTCCTGCCCTGTCCTGTCTTGCCCTGCCCTGCCCTGCCCTGCCCTGTCCTGTCTTGTCCTGTCTTTTTTTGCCTTGTCCTGCCTTGTCTTGCCCTGTCCTGTCTTGTCCTGCCCTGTCTTGTCCTGTCTTGTCCTGTCCTGCCCTGTCCTGCCCTGTCCTGCCCTGTCTTGCCCTGTCTTGTCTTGTCTTGTCCTGTCCTGTCCTGCCCTGCCCTGCCCTGTCCTGTCTTGTCCTGTCTTGTCTTGTCTTGTCTTGTCTTGTCTTGTCCTGCCCTGCCCTGCCCTGTCTTGTCTTGCCTTGTCCTGTCTTGTCTTGACTTGTCCTGCCCTGCCTTGTCTTGCCCTGTCCTGTCCTGTCTTGTACTGTCTTGTCCTGCCCTGTCCTGTCTTGCCCTGCCCTGCCCTGCCCTGTCCTGTCTTGTCCTGTCTTTTTTTGCCCTGCCCTGCCCTGCCCTGTCCTGTCTTGCCCTGTCCTGTCTTGCCCTGTCCTGTCTTGCCCTGTCTTGTATTGTCTTGTCTTGTCTTGTCTTGTCTTGTCCTGCCTTGTCTTGCCCTGCCCTGTCTTGTCCTGCCTTGTCCTGCCTTGTCCTGCCTTGTCTTGTCTTGTCTTGTCTTGTCTTGTCCTGCCCTGTCTTGTCCTGCCCTGCCCTGCCTTGTCTTGTCCTGTCCTGCCCTGTCCTGTCCTGCCCTGCCCTGGCCTGCCCTGTCTTTTCCTGCCTTGTCTTGTCCTGCCCTGTCCTGTCCTGTCCTGCCCTGTCCTGTCTTGTCCTGCCCTGTCTTGTCCTGCCCTGTCCTGTCCTGTCTTGCCTTGTCTTGTCTTGTCTTGTCTTGTCTTGTCCTGCCCTGCCCTGCCCTGCCCTGTCTTGTCTTGTCTTGTCTTGTCTTGTCTTGTCTTGTCTTGTCTTGTCTTGTCTTGTCTTGTCTTGTCTTGCCCTGCCCTGCCCTGTCTTGTCTTGTCTTGTCTTGTCTTGTCTTGTCCTGCCCTGTCTTGTCCTGTCTTGTCCTGCCCTGCCTTGTCCTGCCCTGTCTTGTCCTGCCCTGTCTTGTCCTGCCCTGTCTTGTCCTGCCCTGTCTTGTCCTGCCCTGTCTTGTCCTGCCCTGTCTTGTCCTGCCCTGTCTTGTCTTGTCTTGTCTTGTCTTGTCCTGCCCTGTCTTGTCTTGTCCTGTCCTGTCTTGCCCTGCCCTGCCCTGCCCTGCCCTGTCCTGTCCTGTCCTGTCTTGTACTGCCCTGTCTTGTCCTGCCCTGCCTTGTCTTGTCTTGTCTTGTCTTGTCTTGTCCTGTCCTGTCTTGTCTTGTCCTGTCTTGTCCTGCCCTGTCTTGTCCTGCCCTGTCTTGTCCTGTCTTGTCCTGTCCTGTCTTGCCCTGCCCTGCCCTGCCCTGTCCTGTCCTGTCCTGTCCTGTCTTGTACTGTCCTGTCTTGTCCTGCCCTGCCTTGTCTTGTCTTGTCTTGTCTTGTCTTGTCTTGTCCTGTCCTGTCTTGTCCTGCCCTGTCTTGTCCTGCCCTGTCTTGTCCTGTCTTGTCCTGCCCTGCCTTGTCCTGTCCTGTCTTGTCCTGCCCTGTCTTGTCCTGCCCTGTCTTGTCCTGCCCTGTCTTGTCCTGCCCTGTCTTGTCCTGCCCTGTCTTGTCTTGTCCTGCCTTGTCTTGTCCTGTCTTGTCTTGCCTTGTCCTGCCCTGCCTTGTCTTGCCCTGTCCTGTCTTGTCTTGCCCTGTCCTGTCCTGTCTTGTACTGCCCTGTCTTGTCCTGCCTTGTCCTTTCCTGTCCTGCCCTGTCCTGTCCTGCCCTGCCCTGTCTTGTCTTGTCTTGTCCTGTCCTGTCTTGTCTTGTCCTGTCTTGTCCTGCCCTGTCTTGTCCTGCCCTGTCTTGTCCTGCCCTGCCTTGTCCTGTCCTGTCTTGTCCTGTCCTGCCCTGTCTTGTCCTGCCCTGCCTTGTCCTGCCCTGTCTTGTCCTGCCCTGCCTTGTCCTGCCCTGTCTTGTCCTGCCCTGTCTTGTCTTGTCCTGCCTTGTCCTGCCCTGTCTTGTCTTGTCTTGTCTTGTCTTGTCTTGTCTTGTCCTGTCCTGTCCTGCCCTGCCCTGCCCTGCCCTGTCTTGTCTTGCCTTGTCCTGCCTTGTCTTGTCCTGTCTTGTCTTGCCTTGTCCTGCCCTGCCTTGTCTTGCCCTGTCCTGTCTTGTCTTGTCCTGTCCTGTCCTGTCTTGCCCTGTCTTGTCTTGTCTTGTCCTGCCCTGTCTTTTCCTGCCTTGTCTTGTCCTGCCCTGTCCTGTCCTGTCCTGTCCTGCCCTGTCCTGTCTTGTCCTGCCCTGCCTTGTCTTGTCCTGCCTTGTCCTGTCCTGCCCTGCCCTGCCCTGCCCTGCCCTGTCCTGTCCTGCCTTGTCTTGTCTTGTCTTGTCTTGTCTTGTCCTGCCCTGCCCTGCCCTGTCTTGTCTTGTCCTGCCCTGCCCTGCCCTGTCTTGTCTTGCCTTGTCCTGTCTTGTCCTGCCTTGTCCTGCCTTGCCTTGTCTTGTCTTGTCTTGTCTTGTCTTGTCCTGCCCTGCCCTGCCCTGCCCTGTCTTGTCTTGCCTTGTCATGTCTTGTCTTGCCTTGTCCTGCCCTGCCTTGTCTTGCCCTGTCCTGTCCTGTCCTGTCCTGTCTTGTACTTTCTTGTCCTGCCCTGTCCTGTCTTGCCCTGCCCTGCCCTGCCCTGCCCTGTCCTGTCTTGTCCTGTCTTTTTTTGCCTTGTCCTGCCCTGTCCTGCCCTGTCCTGTCTTGTCCTGCCCTGTCTTGTCCTGCCCTGCCCTGCCCTGTCTTGTCTTGCCTTGTCTTGTCTTGTCCTGCCCTGCCCTGCCCTGTCTTGTCTTGCCTTGTCCTGTCTTGTCCTGCCTTGTCCTGCCTTGCCTTGTCTTGTCTTGTCTTGTCTTGTCTTGTCCTGCCCTGCCCTGCCCTGTCTTGTCTTGCCTTGTCATGTCTTGTCTTGCCTTGTCCTGCCCTGCCTTGTCTTGCCCTGTCCTGTCCTGTCCTGTCCTGTCTTGTACTTTCTTGTCCTGCCCTGTCCTGTCTTGCCCTGCCCTGCCCTGCCCTGCCCTGTCCTGTCTTGTCCTGTCTTTTTTTGCCTTGTCCTGCCCTGTCCTGCCCTGTCCTGTCTTGTCCTGCCCTGTCTTGTCCTGCCCTGCCCTGCCCTGTCTTGTCCTGCCCTGCCCTGTCCTGTCCTGTCTTGCCTTGTCTTGTCTTGTCTTGTCTTGTCTTGTCTTGTCCTGCCCTGCCCTGCCCTGCCCTGCCCTGCCCTGTCTTGCCCTGTCCTGTCTTGTCTTGTCCTGTCCTGTCCTGTCTTGCCCTGTCTTGTCTTGTCTTGTCCTGCCCTGTCTTTTCCTGCCTTGTCTTGTCCTGCCCTGTCCTGTCCTGTCCTGTCCTGCCCTGTCCTGTCTTGTCCTGCCCTGCCTTGTCTTGTCCTGCCTTGTCCTGTCCTGCCCTGCCCTGCCCTGCCCTGTCCTGTCCTGCCTTGTCTTGTCTTGTCTTGTCTTGTCTTGTCCTGCCCTGCCCTGCCCTGTCTTGTCTTGCCTTGTCTTGTCTTGTCCTGCCCTGCCCTGTCTTGTCTTGCCTTGTCCTGTCTTGTCCTGCCTTGTCCTGCCTTGCCTTGTCTTGTCTTGTCTTGTCTTGTCTTGTCTTGTCCTGCCCTGCCCTGCCCTGCCCTGTCTTGTCTTGCCTTGTCATGTCTTGTCTTGCCTTGTCCTGCCCTGCCTTGTCTTGCCCTGTCCTGTCCTGTCCTGTCCTGTCTTGTACTTTCTTGTCCTGCCCTGTCCTGTCTTGCCCTGCCCTGCCCTGCCCTGCCCTGTCCTGTCTTGTCCTGTCTTTTTTTGCCTTGTCCTGCCCTGTCCTGCCCTGTCCTGTCTTGTCCTGCCCTGTCTTGTCCTGCCCTGCCCTGCCCTGTCTTGTCCTGCCCTGCCCTGTCTTGTCCTGCCCTGCCCTGTCCTGTCCTGTCTTGCCTTGCCTTGTCTTGTCTTGTCTTGTCTTGTCTTGTCTTGTCCTGCCCTGCCCTGCCCTGCCCTGTCTTGTCTTGTCTTGTCTTGTCTTGTCTTGTCTTGTCTTGTCTTGTCTTGTCTTGTCTTGTCTTGTCTTGTCTTGTCTTGCCCTGCCCTGCCTTGTCTTGTCTTGTCTTGTCTTGTCTTGTCTTGTCTTGTCCTGCCCTGCCCTGCCCTGCCCTGCCCTGTCTTGTCTTGTCTTGTCTTGTCTTGTCTTGTCTTGTCTTGTCTTGTCTTGTCTTGTCTTGCCCTGCCCTGCCTTGTCTTGTCTTGTCTTGTCTTGTCTTGTCTTGTCCTGTCCTGTCCTGCCCTGTCTTGTCCTGTCTTGTCCTGCTCTGCCTTGTCCTGCCCTGTCTTGTCCTGCCCTGTCTTGTCCTGCCCTGTCTTGTCCTGCCCTGTCTTGTCCTGCCCTGTCTTGTCCTGCCCTGTCTTGTCCTGCCCTGTCTTGTCTTGTCTTGTCTTGTCTTGTCCTGACCTGTCTTGTCTTGTCCTGTCCTGTCTTGCCCTGCCCTGCCCTGCCCTGCCCTGTCCTGTCCTGTCCTGTCCTGTCTTGTACTGCCCTGTCTTGTCCTGCCCTGCCTTGTCTTGTCTTGTCTTGTCTTGTCTTGTCCTGTCTTGTCTTGTCCTGTCTTGTCTTGCCCTGTCCTGTCTTGTCTTGTCCTGTCCTGTCCTGTCTTGCCCTGTCTTGTCTTGTCTTGTCCTGCCCTGTCTTTTCCTGCCTTGTCTTGTCCTGCCCTGTCCTGTCCTGTCCTGTCCTGCCCTGTCCTGTCTTGTCCTGCCCTGCCTTGTCTTGTCCTGCCTTGTCCTGTCCTGCCCTGCCCTGCCCTGTCCTGTCCTGTCCTGTCTTGTCTTGTCTTGTCTTGTCTTGTCTTGTCCTGCCCTGCCCTGCCCTGCCCTGTCTTGTCTTGCCTTGTCCTGTCTTGTCCTGCCTTGTCCTGCCTTGCCTTGTCTTGTCTTGTCTTGTCTTGTCTTGTCTTGTCTTGTCCTGCCCTGCCCTGCCCTGCCCTGTCTTGTCTTGCCTTGTCATGTCTTGTCTTGCCTTGTCCTGCCCTGCCTTGTCTTGCCCTGTCCTGTCCTGTCCTGTCTTGTACTTTCTTGTCCTGCCCTGTCCTGTCTTGCCCTGCCCTGCCCTGCCCTGCCCTGTCCTGTCTTGTCCTGTCTTTTTTTGCCTTGTCCTGCCTTGTCTTGCCCTGTCCTGTCTTGTCCTGCCCTGTCTTGTCCTGTCTTGTCCTGTCCTGCCCTGTCCTGCCCTGTCCTGCCCTGTCTTGCCCTGTCTTGTCTTGTCTTGTCCTGTCCTGTCCTGCCCTGCCCTGCCCTGTCCTGTCTTGTCCTGTCTTGTCTTGTCTTGTCTTGTCTTGTCTTGTCCTGCCCTGCCCTGCCCTGTCTTGTCTTGCCTTGTCCTGTCTTGTCTTGACTTGTCCTGCCCTGCCTTGTCTTGCCCTGTCCTGTCCTGTCTTGTACTGTCTTGTCCTGCCCTGTCCTGTCTTGCCCTGCCCTGCCCTGCCCTGTCCTGTCTTGTCCTGTCTTTTTTTGCCCTGCCCTGCCCTGCCCTGTCCTGTCTTGCCCTGTCCTGTCTTGCCCTGTCCTGTCTTGCCCTGTCTTGTATTGTCTTGTCTTGTCTTGTCTTGTCTTGTCCTGCCTTGTCTTGCCCTGCCCTGTCTTGTCCTGCCTTGTCCTGCCTTGTCCTGCCTTGTCTTGTCTTGTCTTGTCTTGTCTTGTCCTGCCCTGTCTTGTCCTGCCCTGCCCTGCCTTGTCTTGTCCTGTCCTGCCCTGTCCTGTCCTGCCCTGCCCTGGCCTGCCCTGTCTTTTCCTGCCTTGTCTTGTCCTGCCCTGTCCTGTCCTGTCCTGCCCTGTCCTGTCTTGTCCTGCCCTGTCTTGTCCTGCCCTGTCCTGTCCTGTCTTGCCTTGTCTTGTCTTGTCTTGTCTTGTCTTGTCCTGCCCTGCCCTGCCCTGCCCTGCCCTGTCTTGTCTTGTCTTGTCTTGTCTTGTCTTGTCTTGTCTTGTCTTGTCTTGTCTTGTCTTGTCTTGTCTTGTCTTGTCTTGCCCTGCCCTGCCCTGTCTTGTCTTGTCTTGTCTTGTCTTGTCCTGCCCTGTCTTGTCCTGTCTTGTCCTGCCCTGCCTTGTCCTGCCCTGTCTTGTCCTGCCCTGTCTTGTCCTGCCCTGTCTTGTCCTGCCCTGTCTTGTCCTGCCCTGTCTTGTCCTGCCCTGTCTTGTCCTGCCCTGTCTTGTCTTGTCTTGTCTTGTCTTGTCCTGCCCTGTCTTGTCTTGTCCTGTCCTGTCTTGCCCTGCCCTGCCCTGCCCTGCCCTGTCCTGTCCTGTCCTGTCTTGTACTGCCCTGTCTTGTCCTGCCCTGCCTTGTCTTGTCTTGTCTTGTCTTGTCTTGTCCTGTCCTGTCTTGTCTTGTCCTGTCTTGTCCTGCCCTGTCTTGTCCTGCCCTGTCTTGTCCTGTCTTGTCCTGTCCTGTCTTGCCCTGCCCTGCCCTGCCCTGTCCTGTCCTGTCCTGTCCTGTCTTGTACTGTCCTGTCTTGTCCTGCCCTGCCTTGTCTTGTCTTGTCTTGTCTTGTCTTGTCTTGTCCTGTCCTGTCTTGTCCTGCCCTGTCTTGTCCTGCCCTGTCTTGTCCTGTCTTGTCCTGCCCTGCCTTGTCCTGTCCTGTCTTGTCCTGCCCTGTCTTGTCCTGCCCTGTCTTGTCCTGCCCTGTCTTGTCCTGCCCTGTCTTGTCCTGCCCTGTCTTGTCTTGTCCTGCCTTGTCTTGTCCTGTCTTGTCTTGCCTTGTCCTGCCCTGCCTTGTCTTGCCCTGTCCTGTCTTGTCTTGCCCTGTCCTGTCCTGTCTTGTACTGCCCTGTCTTGTCCTGCCTTGTCTTGTCCTGCCCTGTCCTTTCCTGTCCTGCCCTGTCCTGTCCTGCCCTGCCCTTTCTTGTCTTGTCTTGTCCTGTCCTGTCTTGTCTTGTCCTGTCTTGTCCTGCCCTGTCTTGTCCTGCCCTGTCTTGTCCTGCCCTGTCTTGTCCTGCCCTGTCTTGTCCTGCCCTGTCTTGTCTTGTCCTGCCTTGTCTTGTCCTGTCTTGTCTTGCCTTGTCCTGCCCTGCCTTGTCTTGCCCTGTCCTGTCTTGTCTTGCCCTGTCCTGTCCTGTCTTGTACTGCCCTGTCTTGTCCTGCCTTGTCTTGTCCTGCCCTGTCCTTTCCTGTCCTGCCCTGTCCTGTCCTGCCCTGCCCTTTCTTGTCTTGTCTTGTCCTGTCCTGTCTTGTCTTGTCCTGTCTTGTCCTGCCCTGTCTTGTCCTGCCCTGTCTTGCCCTGCCTTGTCCTGTCCTGTCTTGTCCTGTCCTATCCTGTCTTGTCCTGCCCTGCCTTGTCCTGCCCTGTCTTGTCCTGCCCTGCCTTGTCCTGCCCTGTCTTGTCCTGCCCTGTCTTGTCTTGTCCTGCCTTGTCCTGCCCTGTCTTGTCCTGCCCTGTCTTGTCCTGTCTTGTCCTGCCCTGTCTTGCCCTGTCTTGTCTTGTCTTGTCTTGTCTTGTCCTGCCCTGCCCTGCCCTGCCCTGACCTGTCTTGTCTTGCCTTGTCCTGCCTTGTCTTGTCCTGTCTTGTCTTGCCTTGTCCTGCCCTGCCTTGTCTTGCCCTGTCCTGTCTTGTCTTGTCCTGTCCTGTCCTGTCTTGCCCTGTCTTGTCTTGTCTTGTCCTGCCCTGTCTTTTCCTGCCTTGTCTTGTCCTGCCCTGTCCTGTCCTGTCCTGTCCTGCCCTGTCCTGTCTTGTCCTGCCCTGCCTTGTCTTGTCCTGCCTTGTCCTGTCCTGCCCTGCCCTGCCCTGCCCTGTCCTGTCTTGTCTTGTATTGTCTTGTCTTGTCCTGCCCTGCCCTGCCCTGTCTTGTCTTGCCTTGTCCTGTCTTGTCTTGCCTTGTCCTGCCCTGCCTTGTCTTGCCCTGTCCTGTCCTGTCCTGTCTTGTACTGTCTTGTCCTGCCCTGTCCTGTCTTGCCCTGCCCTGCCCTGCCCTGCCCTGTCCTGTCTTGTCCTGTCTTTTTTTGCCTTGTCCTGCCTTGTCTTGCCCTGTCCTGTCTTGTCCTGTCCTGTCTTGTCCTGTCTTGTCCTGTCCTGCCCTGTCCTGCCCTATCCTGCCCTGTCTTGCCCTGTCTTGTCTTGTCTTGTCTTGTCCTGTCTTGTCCTGCCCTGTCTTGTCCTGCCCTGTCTTGTCCTGCCCTGTCTTGTCCTGCCCTGTCTTGTCCTGCCCTGTCTTGTCTTGTTCTGTCTTGTCTTGCCTTGTCCTGCCCTGCCTTGTCTTGCCCTGTCCTGTCTTGTCTTGCCCTGTCCTGTCCTGTCTTGTACTGCCCTGTCTTGTCCTGCCTTGTCTTGTCCTGCCCTGTCCTTTCCTGTCCTGCCCTGTCCTGTCCTGCCCTGCCCTGTCTTGTCTTGTCTTGTCCTGTCCTGTCTTGTCTTGTCCTGTCTTGTCCTGCCCTGTCTTGTCCTGCCCTGTCTTGTCCTGCCCTGCCTTGTCCTGTCCTGTCTTGTCCTGTCCTGCCCTGTCTTGTCCTGCCCTGCCTTGTCCTGCCCTGCCTTGTCCTGCCCTGTCTTGTCCTGCCCTGCCTTGTCCTGCCCTGTCTTGTCCTGCCCTGTCTTGTCTTGTCCTGCCTTGTCCTGCCCTGTCTTGTCTTGTCTTGTCTTGTCTTGTCTTGTCTTGTCTTGTCTTGTCCTGTCCTGTCCTGCCCTGCCCTGCCCTGCCCTGTCTTGTCTTGCCTTGTCCTGCCTTGTCTTGTCCTGTCTTGTCTTGCCTTGTCCTGCCCTGCCTTGTCTTGCCCTGTCCTGTCTTGTCTTGTCCTGTCCTGTCCTGTCTTGCCCTGTCTTGTCTTGTCTTGTCCTGCCCTGTCTTTTCCTGCCTTGTCTTGTCCTGCCCTGTCCTGTCCTGTCCTGTCCTGCCCTGTCCTGTCTTGTCCTGCCCTGCCTTGTCTTGTCCTGCCTTGTCCTGTCCTGCCCTGCCCTGCCCTGCCCTGCCCTGTCCTGTCCTGCCTTGTCTTGTCTTGTCTTGTCTTGTCTTGTCCTGTCTTGTCCTGCCCTGCCCTGTCTTGTCTTGCCTTGTCTTGTCTTGTCCTGCCCTGCCCTGCCCTGTCTTGTCTTGCCTTGTCCTGTCTTGTCCTGCCTTGTCCTGCCTTGCCTTGTCTTGTCTTGTCTTGTCTTGTCTTGTCTTGTCCTGCCCTGCCCTGCCCTGCCCTGTCTTGTCTTGTCTTGCCTTGTCATGTCTTGTCTTGTCTTGTCCTGCCCTGCCTTGTCTTGCCCTGTCCTGTCCTGTCCTGTCCTGTCTTGTACTTTCTTGTCCTGCCCTGTCCTGTCTTGCCCTGCCCTGCCCTGCCCTGCCCTGTCCTGTCTTGTCCTGTCTTTTTTTGCCTTGTCCTGCCCTGTCCTGCCCTGTCCTGTCTTGTCCTGCCCTGTCTTGTCCTGCCCTGCCCTGTCCTGTCCTGTCTTGCCTTGTCTTGTCTTGTCTTGTCTTGTCTTGTCTTGCCCTGTCTTGTCTTGTCTTGTCTTGTCTTGTCTTGTCTTGTCTTGTCTTGTCTTGTCTTGTCTTGTCTTGCCCTGCCTTGTCTTGTCTTGTCTTGTCTTGTCTTGTCTTGTCTTGTCTTGTCCTGCCCTGCCCTGCCCTGCCCTGCCCTGTCTTGTCTTGTCTTGTCTTGTCTTGTCTTGTCTTGTCTTGTCTTGTCTTGTCTTGTCTTGTCTTGTCTTGTCTTGCCCTGCCCTGCCTTGTCTTGTCTTGTCTTGTCTTGTCTTGTCTTGTCTTGTCCTGTCCTGTCCTGCCCTGTCTTGTCCTGTCTTGTCCTGCCCTGCCTTGTCCTGCCCTGTCTTGTCCTGCCCTGTCTTGTCCTGCCCTGTCTTGTCCTGCCCTGTCTTGTCCTGCCCTGTCTTGTCCTGCCCTGTCTTGTCTTGTCTTGTCTTGTCTTGTCCTGCCCTGTCTTGTCTTGTCCTGTCCTGTCTTGCCCTGCCCTGCCCTGCCCTGCCCTGTCCTGTCCTGTCCTGTCTTGTACTGCCCTGTCTTGTCCTGCCCTGCCTTGTCTTGTCTTGTCTTGTCTTGTCTTGTCCTGTCCTGTCTTGTCTTGTCCTGTCTTGTCTTGCCCTGTCCTGTCTTGTCTTGTCCTGTCCTGTCCTGTCTTGCCCTGTCTTGTCTTGTCTTGTCCTGCCCTGTCTTTTCCTGCCTTGTCTTGTCCTGCCCTGTCCTGTCCTGTCCTGTCCTGCCCTGTCCTGTCTTGTCCTGCCCTGCCTTGTCTTGTCCTGCCTTGTCCTGTCCTGCCCTGCCCTGCCCTGCCCTGCCCTGCCCTGTCCTGTCCTGTCCTGTCTTGTCTTGTCTTGTCTTGTCTTGTCTTGTCCTGCCCTGCCCTGCCCTGTCTTGTCTTGCCTTGTCTTGTCCTGCCCTGCCCTGCCCTGCCCTGTCTTGTCTTGCCTTGTCCTGTCCTGCCCTGCCCTGCCCTGCCCTGCCCTGCCCTGTCCTGTCCTGTCCTGTCTTGTCTTGTCTTGTCTTGTCTTGTCTTGTCCTGCCCTGCCCTGCCCTGCCCTGTCTTGTCTTGCCTTGTCATGTCTTGTCTTGCCTTGTCCTGCCCTGCCTTGTCTTGCCCTGTCCTGTCCTGTCCTGTCCTGTCTTGTACTTTCTTGTCCTGCCCTGTCCTGTCTTGCCCTGCCCTGCCCTGCCCTGCCCTGTCCTGTCTTGTCCTGTCTTTTTTTGCCTTGTCCTGCCTTGTCTTGCCCTGTCCTGTCTTGTCCTGCCCTGTCTTGTCCTGTCTTGTCCTGTCCTGCCCTGTCCTGCCCTGTCTTGCCCTGTCTTGTCTTGTCTTGTCTTGTCTTGTCTTGTCTTGTCCTGTCCTGTCCTGCCCTGCCCTGCCCTGCCCTGTCCTGTCCTGTCTTGTCTTGTCTTGTCTTGTCCTGCCCTGCCCTGCCCTGTCTTGTCTTGCCTTGTCCTGTCTTGTCTTGCCCTGTCCTGTCCTGTCTTGTACTGTCTTGTCCTGCCCTGTCCTGTCTTGCCCTGCCCTGCCCTGCCCTGTCCTGTCTTGTCCTGTCTTTTTTTGCCTTGTCCTGCCTTGTCTTGCCCTGTCCTGTCTTGCCCTGTCCTGTCTTGCCCTGTCCTGTCTTGCCCTGTCTTGTATTGTCTTGTCTTGTCTTGTCTTGTCCTGCCTTGTCTTGCCCTGCCCTGTCTTGTCTTGTCTTGTCTTGTCCTGCCCTGTCTTGTCCTGCCCTGCCCTGCCTTGTCTTGTCCTGCCTTGTCCTGTCCTGCCCTGTCCTGTCCTGCCCTGCCCTGGCCTGCCCTGTCTTTTCCTGCCTTGTCTTGTCCTGCCCTGTCCTGTCCTGTCCTGCCCTGTCCTGTCTTGTCCTGCCCTGTCTTGTCCTGCCCTGCCCTGCCCTGTCTTGTCCTGCCCTGCCCTGTCCTGTCCTGTCTTGCCTTGTCTTGTCTTGTCTTGTCTTGTCTTGTCTTGTCCTGCCCTGCCCTGCCCTGCCCTGTCTTGTCTTGTCTTGTCTTGTCTTGTCTTGTCTTGTCTTGTCTTGTCTTGCCCTGCCCTGCCTTGTCTTGTCTTGTCTTGTCTTGTCTTGTCTTGTCTTGTCCTGCCCTGTCTTGTCCTGTCTTGTCCTGCCCTGCCTTGTCCTGCCCTGTCTTGTCCTGCCCTGTCTTGTCCTGCCCTGTCTTGTCCTGCCCTGTCTTGTCCTGCCCTGTCTTGTCCTGCCCTGTCTTGTCCTGCCCTGTCTTGTCTTGTCTTGTCTTGTCCTGCCCTGTCTTGTCTTGTCCTGTCCTGTCTTGCCCTGCCCTGCCCTGCCCTGCCCTGTCCTGTCCTGTCCTGTCCTGTCTTGTACTGCCCTGTCTTGTCCTGCCCTGCCTTGTCTTGTCTTGTCTTGTCTTGTCTTGTCCTGTCCTGTCTTGTCTTGTCCTGTCTTGTCCTGCCCTGTCTTGTCCTGCCCTGTCTTGTCCTGTCTTGTCCTGCCCTGCCTTGTCCTGCCCTGTCTTGTCCTGCCCTGTCTTGTCCTGTCCTGTCTTGCCCTGCCCTGCCCTGCCCTGCCCTGTCCTGTCCTGTCCTGTCCTGTCTTGTACTGCCCTGTCTTGTCCTGCCCTGCCTTGTCTTGTCTTGTCTTGTCTTGTCCTGTCTTGTCTTGTCCTGTCTTGTCCTGCCCTGTCTTGTCCTGCCCTGTCTTGTCCTGTCTTGTCCTGTCCTGTCTTGCCCTGCCCTGCCCTGTCCTGTCCTGTCCTGCCCTGTCTTGTCCTGCCCTGTCTTGTCCTGCCTTGTCCTGTCCTGCCCTGCCCTGCCCTGCCCTGTCCTGTCCTGCCTTGTCTTGTCTTGTCTTGTCTTGTCTTGTCCTGTCTTGTCCTGCCCTGCCCTGTCTTGTCTTGCCTTGTCTTGTCTTGTCCTGCCCTGCCCTGCCCTGTCTTGTCTTGCCTTGTCCTGTCTTGTCCTGCCTTGTCCTGCCTTGCCTTGTCTTGTCTTGTCTTGTCTTGTCTTGTCTTGTCTTGTCCTGCCCTGCCCTGCCCTGCCCTGTCTTGTCTTGTCTTGCCTTGTCATGTCTTGTCTTGTCTTGTCCTGCCCTGCCTTGTCTTGCCCTGTCCTGTCCTGTCCTGTCCTGTCTTGTACTTTCTTGTCCTGCCCTGTCCTGTCTTGCCCTGCCCTGCCCTGCCCTGCCCTGTCCTGTCTTGTCCTGTCTTTTTTTGCCTTGTCCTGCCCTGTCCTGCCCTGTCCTGTCTTGTCCTGCCCTGTCTTGTCCTGCCCTGCCCTGTCCTGTCCTGTCTTGCCTTGTCTTGTCTTGTCTTGTCTTGTCTTGTCTTGCCCTGTCTTGTCTTGTCTTGTCTTGTCTTGTCTTGTCTTGTCTTGTCTTGTCTTGTCTTGTCTTGCCCTGCCTTGTCTTGTCTTGTCTTGTCTTGTCTTGTCTTGTCTTGTCCTGCCCTGCCCTGCCCTGCCCTGCCCTGTCTTGTCTTGTCTTGTCTTGTCTTGTCTTGTCTTGTCTTGTCTTGTCTTGTCTTGTCTTGTCTTGTCTTGTCTTGTCTTGTCTTGCCCTGCCCTGCCTTGTCTTGTCTTGTCTTGTCTTGTCTTGTCTTGTCCTGTCCTGTCCTGCCCTGTCTTGTCCTGTCTTGTCCTGCCCTGCCTTGTCCTGCCCTGTCTTGTCCTGCCCTGTCTTGTCCTGCCCTGTCTTGTCCTGCCCTGTCTTGTCCTGCCCTGTCTTGTCCTGCCCTGTCTTGTCTTGTCTTGTCTTGTCTTGTCCTGCCCTGTCTTGTCTTGTCCTGTCCTGTCTTGCCCTGCCCTGCCCTGCCCTGCCCTGTCCTGTCCTGTCCTGTCTTGTACTGCCCTGTCTTGTCCTGCCCTGCCTTGTCTTGTCTTGTCTTGTCTTGTCTTGTCCTGTCCTGTCTTGTCTTGTCCTGTCTTGTCTTGCCCTGTCCTGTCTTGTCTTGTCCTGTCCTGTCCTGTCTTGCCCTGTCTTGTCTTGTCTTGTCCTGCCCTGTCTTTTCCTGCCTTGTCTTGTCCTGCCCTGTCCTGTCCTGTCCTGTCCTGCCCTGTCCTGTCTTGTCCTGCCCTGCCTTGTCTTGTCCTGCCTTGTCCTGTCCTGCCCTGCCCTGCCCTGCCCTGCCCTGCCCTGTCCTGTCCTGTCCTGTCTTGTCTTGTCTTGTCTTGTCTTGTCTTGTCTTGTCCTGCCCTGCCCTGCCCTGTCTTGTCTTGCCTTGTCTTGTCCTGCCCTGCCCTGCCCTGCCCTGTCTTGTCTTGCCTTGTCCTGTCTTGTCCTGCCTTGTCCTGCCTTGCCTTGTCTTGTCTTGTCTTGTCTTGTCTTGTCCTGCCCTGCCCTGCCCTGCCCTGTCTTGTCTTGCCTTGTCATGTCTTGTCTTGCCTTGTCCTGCCCTGCCTTGTCTTGCCCTGTCCTGTCCTGTCCTGTCCTGTCTTGTACTTTCTTGTCCTGCCCTGTCCTGTCTTGCCCTGCCCTGCCCTGCCCTGCCCTGTCCTGTCTTGTCCTGTCTTTTTTTGCCTTGTCCTGCCTTGTCTTGCCCTGTCCTGTCTTGTCCTGCCCTGTCTTGTCCTGTCTTGTCCTGTCCTGCCCTGTCCTGCCCTGTCTTGCCCTGTCTTGTCTTGTCTTGTCTTGTCTTGTCTTGTCTTGTCCTGTCCTGTCCTGCCCTGCCCTGCCCTGCCCTGTCCTGTCCTGTCTTGTCTTGTCTTGTCTTGTCCTGCCCTGCCCTGCCCTGTCTTGTCTTGCCTTGTCCTGTCTTGTCTTGCCTTGTCCTGCCCTGCCTTGTCTTGCCCTGTCCTGTCCTGTCTTGTACTGTCTTGTCCTGCCCTGTCCTGTCTTGCCCTGCCCTGCCCTGCCCTGTCCTGTCTTGTCCTGTCTTTTTTTGCCTTGTCCTGCCTTGTCTTGCCCTGTCCTGTCTTGCCCTGTCCTGTCTTGCCCTGTCCTGTCTTGCCCTGTCTTGTATTGTCTTGTCTTGTCTTGTCTTGTCCTGCCTTGTCTTGCCCTGCCCTGTCTTGTCTTGTCTTGTCTTGTCCTGCCCTGTCTTGTCCTGCCCTGCCCTGCCTTGTCTTGTCCTGCCTTGTCCTGTCCTGCCCTGTCCTGTCCTGCCCTGCCCTGGCCTGCCCTGTCTTTTCCTGCCTTGTCTTGTCCTGCCCTGTCCTGTCCTGTCCTGCCCTGTCCTGTCTTGTCCTGCCCTGTCTTGTCCTGCCCTGCCCTGCCCTGTCTTGTCCTGCCCTGCCCTGTCCTGTCCTGTCTTGCCTTGTCTTGTCTTGTCTTGTCTTGTCTTGTCTTGTCCTGCCCTGCCCTGCCCTGCCCTGTCTTGTCTTGTCTTGTCTTGTCTTGTCTTGTCTTGTCTTGTCTTGTCTTGTCTTGTCTTGCCCTGCCCTGCCTTGTCTTGTCTTGTCTTGTCTTGTCTTGTCTTGTCTTGTCCTGCCCTGTCTTGTCCTGTCTTGTCCTGCCCTGCCTTGTCCTGCCCTGTCTTGTCCTGCCCTGTCTTGTCCTGCCCTGTCTTGTCCTGCCCTGTCTTGTCCTGCCCTGTCTTGTCCTGCCCTGTCTTGTCCTGCCCTGTCTTGTCTTGTCTTGTCTTGTCCTGCCCTGTCTTGTCTTGTCCTGTCCTGTCTTGCCCTGCCCTGCCCTGCCCTGCCCTGTCCTGTCCTGTCCTGTCCTGTCTTGTACTGCCCTGTCTTGTCCTGCCCTGCCTTGTCTTGTCTTGTCTTGTCTTGTCTTGTCCTGTCCTGTCTTGTCTTGTCCTGTCTTGTCCTGCCCTGTCTTGTCCTGCCCTGTCTTGTCCTGTCTTGTCCTGCCCTGCCTTGTCCTGCCCTGTCTTGTCCTGCCCTGTCTTGTCCTGTCCTGTCTTGCCCTGCCCTGCCCTGCCCTGCCCTGTCCTGTCCTGTCCTGTCCTGTCTTGTACTGCCCTGTCTTGTCCTGCCCTGCCTTGTCTTGTCTTGTCTTGTCTTGTCCTGTCTTGTCTTGTCCTGTCTTGTCCTGCCCTGTCTTGTCCTGCCCTGTCTTGTCCTGTCTTGTCCTGTCCTGTCTTGCCCTGCCCTGCCCTGTCCTGTCCTGTCCTGTCCTGTCTTGTACTGCCCTGTCTTGTCCTGCCCTGCCTTGTCTTGTCCTGTCCTGTCTTGTCCTGTCCTGTCTTGCCCTGCCCTGCCCTGCCCTGTCTTGTCCTGCCCTGTCTTGTCTTGTCTTGTCTTGTCTTGTCTTGTCCTGCCCTGTCTTGTCTTGTCTTGTCTTGTCCTGCCCTGCCCTGCCCTGTCTTGTCTTGCCTTGTCCTGTCTTGTCTTGCCTTGTCCTAACCTGCCTTGTCTTGCCCTGTCCTGTCCTGTCCTGTCCTGTCTTGTACTGTCTTGTCCTGCCCTGTCCTGTCTTGTCCTGTCCTGTCTTGCCCTGTCCTGTCTTGCCTTGTCTTGTCTTGTCTTGTCTTGTCCTGCCCTGTCTTGTCCTGCCCTGCCCTGCCTTGTCTTGTCCTGCCTTGTCCTGTCCTGCCCTGTCCTGCCCTGCCCTGCCCTGCCCTGCCCTGTCTTGTCTTGCCCTGTCCTGTCCTGTCCTGCCCTGTCTCGTCTTGCCCTGTCCTGTCTTGTCTTGTCCTGCCCTGTCTTGTCCTGCCCTGCCCTGCCTTGTCTTGTCCTGCCTTGTCCTGTCCTGCCCTGTCCTGTCCTGCCCTGTCCTGTCCTGCCCTGTCCTGTCTTGTCCTGCCCTGTCTTGTCCTGCCCTGCCTTGTCTTGTCCTGCCCTGCCCTGTCCTGTCCTGTCTTGTCTTGCCTTGTCTTGTCTTGTCTTGTCTTGTCCTGCCCTGCCCTAACTTGTCTTGCCCTGTCCTGTCCTTTCCTGTCTTGCCCTGTCCTGTCCTGTCCTGTCTTGTACTGTCTTGTCCTGCCCTGTCTTGTCCTGTCCTGTCCTGTCCTGTCTTGCCCTGTCCTGTCCTGTCCTGTCTTGTACTGTCTTGTCCTGCCCTGTCTTGTCCTTTCCTGTCCTGTCCTGTCTTGTCCTGTCTTGTCTTGTCTTGTCTTGTCTTGTCCTGCCCTGCCCTGTCTTGTCTTGCCTTGTCCTGTCTTGTCCTGCCTTGTCCTGCCCTGCCTTGTCTTGTCTTGTCTTGTCCTGCCTTGTCTTGTCCTGTCTTGTCTTGCCTTGTCCTGCCCTGCCCTGCCCTGTCCTGTCCTGTCTTGTCCTGCCCTGCCCTGCCTTGTCTTGTCTTGTCTTGTCCTGTCTTGTCTTGTCCTGTCCTGTCCTGTCCTGTCTTGTACTGTCCTGTCCTGTCCTGCCCTGTCCTGTCTTGTCCTGCCCTGCCTTGTCTTGTCCTGCCTTGTCCTGTCCTGCCCTGCCCTGCCCTGTCCTGTCTTGTCTTGTCTTGTCCTGCCCTGCCCTGCCCTGTCTTGTCTTGCCTTGTCCTGTCTTGTCCTGCCTTGTCCTGCCTTGCCTTGTCTTGTCTTGTCTTGTCTTGTCTTGTCTTGTCTTGTCCTGCCCTGCCCTGCCCTGTCTTGTCTTGCCTTGTCCTGTCTTGTCTTGCCTTGTCCTGCCCTGCCTTGTCTTGCCCTGTCCTGTCCTGTCTTGTACTGTCTTGTCCTGCCCTGTCCTGTCTTGCCCTGCCCTGCCCTGTCCTGTCTTGTCCTGTCTTTTTTTGCCTTGTCCTGCCCTGTCTTGTCCTGCCCTGTCTTGTCCTGCCCTGTCTTGTCTTGTCCTGTCTTGTCTTGCCTTGTCCTGCCCTGCCTTGTCTTGCCCTGTCCTGTCTTGTCTTGCCCTGTCCTGTCCTGTCTTGTACTGCCCTGTCTTGTCCTGCCTTGTCTTGTCCTGCCCTGTCCTTTCCTGTCCTGCCCTGTCCTGTCCTGCCCTGCCCTGTCTTGTCTTGTCTTGTCCTGTCCTGTCTTGTCTTGTCCTGTCTTGTCCTGCCCTGTCTTGTCCTGCCCTGTCTTGCCCTGCCTTGTCCTGTCCTGTCTTGTCCTGTCCTGCCCTGTCTTGTCCTGCCCTGCCTTGTCCTGCCCTGTCTTGTCCTGCCCTGTCTTGTCCTGCCCTGTCTTGCCCTGTCTTGTCTTGTCTTGTCTTGTCTTGTCCTGTCCTGTCCTGCCCTGCCCTGCCCTGCCCTGTCTTGTCTTGCCTTGTCCTGCCTTGTCTTGTCCTGTCTTGTCTTGCCTTGTCCTGCCCTGCCTTGTCTTGCCATGTCCTGTCTTGTCTTGTCCTGTCCTGTCCTGTCTTGCCCTGTCTTGTCTTGTCTTGTCCTGCCCTGTCTTTTCCTGCCTTGTCTTGTCCTGCCCTGTCCTGTCCTGTCCTGCCCTGTCCTGTCTTGTCCTGCCCTGCCTTGTCTTGTCCTGCCTTGTCCTGTCCTGCCCTGCCCTGCCCTGCCCTGCCCTGCCCTGCCCTGCCCTGTCCTGTCCTGTCTTGTCTTGTCTTGTCTTGTCTTGTCTTGTCTTGTCCTGCCCTGCCCTGCCCTGTCTTGTCTTGCCTTGTCTTGTCTTGTCCTGCCCTGCCCTGCCCTGTCTTGTCTTGCCTTGTCCTGTCTTGTCCTGCCTTGTCCTGCCTTGCCTTGTCTTGTCTTGTCTTGTCTTGTCCTGCCCTGCCCTGCCCTGTCTTGTCTTGCCTTGTCCTGTCTTGTCTTGCCTTGTCCTGCCCTGCCTTGTCTTGCCCTGTCCTGTCCTGTCCTGTCCTGTCTTGTACTTTCTTGTCCTGCCCTGTCCTGTCTTGCCCTGCCCTGCCCTGCCCTGCCCTGTCCTGTCTTTTTTTGCCTTGTCCTGCCTTGTCTTGCCCTGTCCTGTCTTGTCCTGCCCTGTCTTGTCCTGTCTTGTCCTGTCCTGCCCTGTCCTGCCCTGTCCTGTCTTGTCTTGTCCTGTCCTGTCCTGTCCTGCCCTGTCCTGTCTTGTCCTGCCCTGCCTTGTCTTGTCCTGCCTTGTCCTGTCCTGCCCTGCCCTGCCCTGCCCTGCCCTGTCCTGTCTTGTCCTGTCTTGTCTTGTCTTGTCTTGTCTTGTCTTGTCCTGCCCTGCCCTGCCCTGTCTTGTCTTGCCTTGTCCTGTCTTGTCCTGTCTTGTCCTGCCTTGTCCTGCCTTGCCTTGTCTTGTCTTGTCTTGTCTTGTCTTGTCCT